>NW_026521795.1:0-112746 GCF_021234435.1 Artibeus jamaicensis | reverse complement strand
GTCTAACTCACAGGCGGCCAAGACGCACTCACTCTGCCCTGGGAAGTGCAGCGCTACGACGGCTGGTTCAACAACCTGAGGCACCACGATCGCGGCGCAGCAGGTGCGTCCAGGGACGGAGAAAAGGAGAGCGCGCGTCGCCAGCCTCTTGGCTGCCCGCGCCGCGAACTCCTATGCATTCTGGGGCCAGGAGACTGGGGACAGGGGGTCTCGTCACTGGGAGTGGTGGAGTGAAGGAGGAATAGAGCAAGGTTTGTGGGCTCTTTGGGGACCGTGCTCTAACACTGCCCGGCTCCCTCCTGCTTCCTGCAGGGTGTCCACTGCGACGCGTCCTACCAGCCAATTACGCGGACGGAGTGTATCAGGCTCTGAAAGAGCCTCTGCTACCCAACCCGCGCCAACTCAGCGACGCCGCCACGCGGGGCAGAGCGGGGCTGGCATCCCGCCACAACCGCACCGTGCTGGGGGTTTTCTTTGGTGAGCGAAAGTGGGGAGACGCTGGTGTTGACCCCTGAAGCCCCTCTGCGACTGCACCGGAGACCCATCCGAGACGCCGAAGCATCTCTTCCACCAGCCAAACAGCTGGCGGAGCACCGTTTCATCTCGGAGTGCTCTGGCCTGTCCATTCACGGAGACCTGGCCGTTAATTTTTTTTTTTACCCCCTGGCTCGAAACCCAGGAGTGCCACCGGACCCCTATTACTGCTTTTAGGATCTGAGTCCCCTGCCACCGCTTGCCTCCCGATATGATTTACTTTCTTTTCCCCGAAAACGGAGGGTAGGTGCAAGGATCTGTTAGGAGATGGGGACGGATGTGGAGTCGTCCCTATGTTAATTATACTGATTCTCATAACAACTTTGCAAATTAGAAAAAAGGCGGGTGGGTGGGTGACGGAAAGCTGGCCTCGGAGCCTGCACTCGAACCTCTGTCCTCCTGCTCTTGAGAAACCTGGACGTGGGAAGCGGCGATTCTCACCAGTTTGCACCCCGCGCCCCAGGCTACCACCTGCTCTCCGACCTGGTGAGCATAGACAGACCCGGCTGCCCCGCCGAATTCCTCAACATCCACATCCCGCCCGGAGACCCCGTGTTCGACCCGGACCGGCGCGGGGACGTGGTGCTGCCCTTCCAGAGGAGCCGCTGGGACCCCAAGACCGGACGGAGCCCCAGCAACCCCCGGGACCTGGTGAGACGAGGCAGGCGGCGGGGCAGGAGCTGGACCCCGGGCAGGTGGGGCTCCGGGCTCCGGGCGTCGGCGGGGAGGGGCTCCCACCCCCCCCCCCCACCCGCAGGCACCCGCCTGGCCCTGGCCCTCCCTTACCCACCTCGACTGCCCAGCCCCGGCTCACCGGCCCGATACCCTCGCAGATCAACCAGGTGACGGGCTGGCTGGACGGCAGCGCCATCTACGGCTCCTCGCACTCCTGGAGCGACGCGCTGCGGAGCTTCTCGGGGGGACAGCTGGCGTCCGGCCCCGACCCCGCCTTCCCCCGGGATGCGCAGGCCCCCCTGCTCATGTGGACGCCGCCCGCGCCCGCCACGGGACAGCGCGGGCCCCGGGGGCTGTACGGTGAGGCCGCGGGGCCCGGCGGGGGCGCGGGCGGGTTGGAGCGTCCGCGGCTGCTGGGGCGCGGACTGGGGTCAGCGAGGTGGCGCCCCCCTGGGCCACACAGCCTCTCACGTCCCCCCCTGTGTCCCCGCGTCCGATGCAGCCTTCGGGGCGGAGCGAGGGAACCGCGAGCCCTTCCTGCAGGCGCTGGGCCTGCTGTGGTTCCGCTACCACAATCTGCTGGCACAGAAGCTGGCTGGGGAGCACCCGCACTGGGGCGACGAGGAGCTGTTCCAGCACGCGCGCAAGAGGGTCATCGCCACTTACCAGGTCAGTGGACTGCCCTCCCTCCCCCGACCCCGTCTCCTGGTCCACAGGACACTCTGCTTCCCTGCAGAGCCCTCCATCCTCGGACATCCCCACCCAGAAACACCCTTTTCCGGGAGTCCACCCCTCCCCAGAGAGCCAGTGTGCAGGAATAGACCCTGAAATGATAAGGAGACAAAGTGTCACTTATGCAGGAAATTGAGCTGCACCCACCCCCTGAAGTCCCCTGTTCCGTGAGGGGACGGCCTCAGCATCTCTGCTACTGGAGTCCCCTCTCCATGACTGCCCCTGCCTGCTCATCCTCTCCCACTTAAGGCTTCCTTGGGCTCAGATCCCCCTGGCCTGGCAGCTGGAGCACTCGCCTTCCCTCTCCTCTTTCTTGACCCTCAGAACATTGCTCTGTATGAGTGGCTGCCCAGCTTCCTGCAGCAAACACCCCCAGAATATAGAGGTGAGGGTACCGGGGGGCACCTGGGCTGAGGGGAGGTGGTGGTTCGGATCCATAGTGGGAAAGGCAGGTCGGTGCTTGTTCTGGGAGGAGGGGGATGGGTGAGGAGCTTACTGTCCCGTTACTCCCGTGGAGCAGGGTACCGCCCTTTCCTGGACCCCAGCATCTCCCCAGAGTTCCTGGTGGCCTCTGAGCAGTTCTTCTCCACCATGGTGCCCCCTGGCGTCTACATGAGGTGAGGGAGGGGCTGGTAGTGGGAGATGAAGCCCAGCACTGGTGGGGGTGGCAAATCAGAGACTCTGGGGCTCCTGGAGTCTTTTATACACCTCCACAGTGTCATGGAGGAAGCAGAATTTGGGGGCCTGAAACAGCACCCTGAGGTAGGGGGCTGAGTCTTAATAGAGAAATCTCCCCAACTCCTCCTATGGCTGAACTTCAGCTGTTGAGAGCTGGATGTGTTCAGTAGCTTGGTCACCCCCTCCCCCCTTCCTTTTTCACTGTGTGGGTAAAAAGCAGCCTCTACCTTTAACCCACACACATTGCCAGGTCCCTTCTCTGTTCAAGGAAGTTTAGGGGCCGTCCCTTAACTTGGCCAACCCCCTCTGAGTCCCTCACCTTACTCAACCTCATCTCAGCTTCCTCCTTAAATTCACTTACCAATTCTTGATTCCTCACTTCAGAAATACCAGCTGTCATTTCCAGAAGATCGTGAACAAGGGTTTTGGCAGCTCCCCAGCTGTCAGAGTCTGCAACAGCTACTGGCTTCGTCAGGTCAGCTTGGGTTCAGGGTCAGGGGAAGGTGAGTTAAAGTCAGTCTCATCGCACAGGCTGGGAAAGGCAATAATTCCAGTTCTTGACTGTTGCCGCTCCAGGGCAGTGGGAGATGAAGGGTAGAGTGATCAGAAAATTATCTGGGGACAACAGCTCAAGAGAGTCTGAGATTGGCCAAGGGACCTTTGTCCTGATGTACTGCAGTGGTCCCAGATGAGAGGAACTGGGCTTTGGGAAGAGACCTGGAAGCCTACTTTGACCAAGTGTGTTGTTTACTTCTAGAGCCCGGACCTGAACAGTGCCCAGGCAGTGAATCAGTTGCTGCTGGGAATGGCCTCCCAGATTTCAGAGCTGGAGGACAGGATAGTGGTTGAAGACTTGAGGGGTGAGCTCTGGAACCAGAGGGATGGGGGCCCAGAGGCTGGGCTGCCTGGGGATTCTTCCGAGTTAATCAACAGGCAGACCTACGGTATCTATAATGCAGGGACACAGATACATACACGGCAAAAAGCCATTAGAAGAAATAGGCTTTGAAAAATGTCCTTCAACTCACAGTGTAGTGTTGTTTTCATTCTAAAGTACCTATGTCTGAGTAAGGGGAGGTGTTGCACCACAGTCTCTTTGGTGCTTAGGTCTCTAGAGTTTTTCACCCAGCTCTGTCTTGGGGTTAAGAAGGTAAAGGCCAGGGAGTTTTCTGCTTGGTAACTGAATTAGTCTTGAGTCTTAGGGGAAGAGTTTTGCCACAAAAATTGCCCACGATCACACATGATGACATTGACCCCAAGCCAAGGTGAGGTTGATGTGGATACAGGTCATGTGCAGACAAGAGCTGGGGGTGGGGGAGGAGCAATTGGGAGTTAGTGCCAACAGCCCAATTCAAGGCTATTGGGCAAAAAGGGTTGAAGCAACTGAACCTATAGTCTAGTCCTCTCCCCTCCTTAGATTACTGGCCTGGCCCTGGAAGGTTCTCCCGTACAGACTACGTGGCCAGCAGCATCCAACGTGGCCGGGACATGGGGCTGCCCAGCTATAACCAAGCTCTACTGGCCTTGGGGTTAAAGACCCCGAAGAATTGGAGTGACCTCAATCCCAGTGTGGATCCACAGGTCAGGAATAGTAATGATGATAATAATAGCAGTTAAAGCTTTCCTGTGGCCCTACTGTTCCAAGTCCTTTGCACATGTAGCTCATTTAATCTATGTCAGAAATGTTGTAGGGTAGATAACATTATTCCCATTTTTCCAATGACATAGTTGTTAAGTCAGCCATACAAGCAGGATTTAAATTCAGCCACCTGATTCTGGAGTATGTTCCTCACCATTACATTGTACCATTCCTGCAGGGTGACCCCCAAAGTGGATGCCATTGCCCTGTTCCTGCAGGGTTCCTCCCCCCACCATGAGTTGGGTGACTCTGAAGCTGCTAATCACTGGGGCCAGGCAGTCTGAGTAGCGGTGGTCACAAAATGTGGTCCTTAGGGATCTGACAGTGGTCTCACCATGAGCAGGGACACACTGGTCTTCCCACAATATTTGCCACCAAACAAGGGAACTGTCTAGGAAAAGGAGACTTCCTCAGGCCTGAGCAGCTAGCTAAGTAGCTGATGGGGTCCTGTGTTTGAGGGGTGGGGCAATAGACACACACACACACACTCACATATGTGTACACATACTCCTCACCTCCTGTGGTGCCCCAGGTGCTGGAGGCCACGGCCGCACTGTACAACCAGGACCTGTCCCTGCTGGAGCTGCTCCCTGGGGGGCTCCTGGAGAGCCATGGGAACCCCGGACCCCTCTTCAGCACCATTGTCCTTGACCAGTTTGTGCGGCTGCGGGACGGTGACCGTTACTGGTTTGAGAACACCAGGAATGGGTAAGGCCTGCCTGGGCCCTCCCCTCAGACTGCACCTCGGCCTGGGCTTGGGCCCTCTGCCTGTAAACAGCCCTCCTGGGCCCTGATTTCCAGCTGGCCCTCCTCTCGCCCCAGCCCCCTCTGGGTCTCTTTCCTTATCTGGGTCCCTGGGGCTGGGGTTGCTGGAGGCCTGACACCCTTTCCCATCTCGACATTTCTTGCCTTCCTCCAACTTAGGCTGTTCTCCAAGGAGGAAATCGCAGAGATCAGAAACACCACTCTGCGTGATGTGCTGGTGGCTGTCACCAGCGTGGACCCCAGTGCCCTGCAGCCCAATGTCTTTTTCTGGCATGAAGGTGGGTGACCTGGCAGAACACAAGAAATGATTCCAGAGAAAGGAACAAGGTTTGGGGGATCACTTGGTGCTGTCCAGGGAGTCAGGCACCAGGCAGCCCCTCCTGTGTCAGTCTGGTGGTCTACATTAGGCTGCCTCCCTCAGTAGGAACTGGACTGGTTTGCAGGTTGTACCCTGTGGTCAAGCTGCAGTGGGTGCTGAGAAATGTGGAAGGGGACTTTTTGAGGGGAACGTGTTCCAGGGAAAAAGGAGGGTAACTGCTTCCCTACAGGACAGAGGGAAGGGCACCTGCACAAGGACTGGGACACTCAGGCTTTGAGATTTTTTTGTGCCCTCTCTCTTAGGTGCACCCTGCCCTCAGCCACAGCAGCTCACAACTGACAGCTTACCACCCTGTGTGCCCATGACCGTGTCTAACTACTTCAAGGGCAGTGGTCCTGGTTTTGGTATCACCATTGTGGCTCTCTGCTGTCTTCCACTAGGTGGGCCCTTTTACCTCCCATCTCTCTTCTGTCCCCCCCATTTCCACAGACTGTCCCTGCCCCTCATTACCTGCTGGCTTGCAGGACTAGTTCTTTGGTACAGTTGAAACCAGACACAGTGGGCCTTGGGAAGGGAGGGGCAACAGCCAAGCCTCAGTGAAGCTCCAGGTGAGGGGCTCCCCTACCTACTGGCTCCTTCTGATCCCCTTCAGTGAGTCTGCTTATCTCTGGGGTGGTGGCCTATTTCCGGAGCCGAGAACTCAAGAAATTACAAAAGAAAGGCAAAGAGAGTGTGAAGAAGGAGGCAGCCAAAGACGGAGTACCAGGTGAGATGGAGCTGAGGAGGTGAGGAGGTAGGGGCAGATGGGCAGTGGTGCTGGAAGAAAGAACCAGGTTATAGATGTGGGGGGAAACCAGCTTTTGGGATGCCTGCTCAGACTGGTAGAGTGGAATTGGCCTGAGGGCAGGGGCCTGGGAAGCTATGCTGCACTGCTCTGCCCAATTATCTCCTTCACAGCAATGGAGTGGCCAGGCCCTCAGGAAAGGAGCTACCCCATCACCATTCAGCTGCTCCCAGACAGACGGCTGCAGGTTCTGGATGGGCGTTTCTCTGTGCTGCGCACTATTCAGTTGCAGCCCCCGCAGCAGGTCAACCTCATTCTGTCCAGCAACCGTGGATGCCGCACCCTGCTGCTGAAGATCCCCAAGGAGTATGACCTGGTACAGCCCATCCTGCCTTTACTCTCACAGCAAGTCCTCTCAGGTTACCCTCTTCTTAGCTTCAGAGCTCACCTGTGAAGGTTGATGATGGGAGAGACTCTCCTTTCAGAGGTCCCCAGACTCAACCTGACCCTCCTTTTGACCCTCTTGGGCCACTCACCTGTCCCCAACCAGGATGGATGGAGGCAGCTTTTTCCTTCTACCCCCAACCTAAGGTTCTCTGAAGGGAGGCTGAACCAGTAGCTGGAGCTCTGAGCATTGGCTCAGTCTTCCTCCCACCCAGGTGCTGCTGTTTAACTCCGAGGAGGAGCGAGGCACGTTTGTGCAGCATCTGCAAGACTTCAGTGTGCACTGGGCTCTGGGCCTCAGCGTGGCTGAGATGGATGAGAACAAGCTGTTCAGGAAGGCTGTGACCAAGCAGCAGCGGGGCCGCATCCTGGAGGTCTTCTTCAGACACCTTTTTGCCCAGGTGCGTGGCTGTGCCTTTTGGAGATAGGACCAACCCAGGGCTGGAGGGAACCTTGGTCTCATAACCTTGGTTGAATCCTAGCTTTGCCACTCACTATCTGTGTGACCTTAGGCAAATCACATTGTCTCCGCTCTGTATGTCAGTTTCCTCATCTACAGAACAGTGTATTGAAACAGGATCCACTTCTTTGGGTTGTTGTGAGGATTCAGTGAGACCGTCTACATCAGTGGTTCTCAAAGTATGGCCCCTGGACCAACAGCAGTAGCCTCTCCTGGGAATGTTAAAAATGCAAATCCCCTAAAAAAAAAAAAATCCAAGTCTTCAGCAGCCCTCCCCCACCCGTGCCTCCACTCTAGACCTAGTGAGTCAGAAACTCTGGAGTTGGGCCCATAAGCCCACCAGGGGATTCTAATGCACTCCAAAGATGATGAAATAGGAACTTAACTCAAGTTTGTATCAATGAGCCTATGGTAAAATTGGTTTTGTTACACATCGTTTTGCTTAAAGTCACAGAATCTATTGACATTGTTATGTGAGGACTCAACTGTAAATTGTAGGCATTTAACAAATGGTTGTTACATGTACATGACTTTTAAAACCTTTGCACAATTTGCAGAAATCAAATCAGTCACATGGCAGCCCGTCTGCATTGGCAAGAGAACATAGCCCTAGCCTTTTCCTGCCCGTGCACCCGTGCCTGCTACATCTTCTGTCTGCAGTATAGGCTCTCTCACTTTGCATTCCCACACTTCACCCCTCACTGCTCCCTACCTCTGCTCCCTACAGACTCAGCACCATTCCTATTATATAAAGTTCCTGGATCTTGAGTCCGGGGAGAAAAATGAGCTGAATGTCAGAGACTTGAGTCATCCCCTTTTACTGGAGAGCAGAGGCCCAAGTCAGAACTATATCTGAGGACCAGCAGCAGATACCAGGGTTTACCCTTTCTTAGCTGGACTTTGGAGAGATGTGAGGGTCCCTGCTGAACTGTATACAGCCAGGCCTCACTTCTTTATCTCCCTCCCTGTGCTACTTCCTGGGTATAGGTGCTGGATATCAACCAGAGAGATGCAGGGACCCTGCCCCTGGACTCATCACAGAAGGTGCGAGAAGCTCTGACATGTGAGCTGAGTAGGGCTGAGTTTGCCGAGTCTCTGGGCCTCAAGCCCCAGGACATGTTTGTGGAGTCCATGTTCTCTTTGGCGGACAAAGATGGCAACGGCTACCTGTCCTTTCGGGAGTTCCTGGACATCCTGGTGGTCTTCATGAAAGGTAGGAGGTCTTGGGCCATCCCAGGAGCTAGGTTTATTTCAGCAGACAGGTGATCTTCATCCCCCTTTCTCTTCCTAGGCTCCCCAGAAGACAAGTCCCGGCTGATGTTCACCATGTATGACCTTGATGGAAATGGCTTTCTCTCCAAGGAGGAATTCTTCACCATGATGCGGTATGGGCTGGGCCCTTCCAGTCCTGAGACTTTCTAGTGTTTTAAACAGGAAAACAAGTCAGGTCAAAGGAGAGTAGGTGAGGAGATGATCTGCACAGAGAGCTGGCCCTCAGTGTATCCTAGACTCTCAGAGCAGCGAGCTTCAAAAGTTTACCTGGCTAAACCCCTGCCTCCAGGAGGGTCTGTATCTGCACTCTTAACATCAGCTAAAAAATTCTCCCTCCCTATTGAAACAAAAACAACAAAGCCATGACCAACACCAATATGACCACTAACAGAAGTCCACTAACCCCTTGGATGACTTTGGACCCTTGCAAAGTCCACAGCATGCCGAGTGCTTCTTTACACTGTGGAATAATGGGTGGGTGGAGGATGGACAACCTTGGTCACTCTTCCGATGTTAATCACCACAACAGGAAAGAGGAGAAACACGGAAAGTCCCTCAGTTTTCCAACCCTTCTCTCTTACCGCTTCCTAAGCCATTTCAGATTGTAGCATCCTGATAAAAATCAGTTCTGAGACTTCTCATTCCTGAAGATAATGCTCCAGTAACACAGCCCCCTTCCTCTCAAGGACAGGGTTCACAACTTTCATTGTTCCCTACTGAATGCACCTCCTCCGCACTGTGACTGGCACATAACAGGCATTCAACACATAGTTAACTGAATAAGATGAACTAAATGAACAAAGAATGAACAGAATGCACACAAAAACCCAGATCCTTTTAACTTTTTTGCTCCTTTAAACCTTTCCACTGACTTCTGCATTCCCCTTAACTGCCACATCCTTCTTACAGTCTAGATGCCACAACTGGACATGAACTTCTCGGAGGGCTAGGGTAAAGCCAGCTGATTGCAGACTGTGCCTCACTGGGTGTGCCATTGCAGGCCCAGGCCAGGGCTGGGCCCAGGGAATGTACAGTGGGTCCCTGCCCTCCAGGGGTGAGCTCCCTGCCTTCTCATCCTATACTCAGTGTGTGGATCTTGCTCAGTCTCAGTGGGATGATGTGTATGCTGGGTTTTGTTTTGTTTTGGTTTTTAATGTGATGGCAGTGCTCGCTCTGTCATGTGGGATAAGGTCTTTTTCTTCTGGATTCACATGAACTTGCATGGTTAGTTCATCTCATCCCAAGACACAGCCTAAGAAGAGAGTATGGCCATTGCTGCTGTCATTATGGGCACTGTCAGACTGGGTGTGGAAACACTCCTGCGCATGTCCTGGGGTTTTGGCATAAGGAAGCAGTAGCCATTGCAGCTACATTCCCTCCCCCGGCCGTCTGTGCCCGCACTGGACTGTGAAAAGGGGAGCTCAGTGAGAGCCTGAGGTGTGGGTGGCTTCAACACAGCAGAGTGGGCAGAGAGCTTGCCATGCAAGGAGGCCATGGCATACCCAGACACATCCCTACACTAAGTGGACATTCATCCCAGGTGTAGATGCCCCCACCCCAGTTGGACAGCTGCTATCTTTAATTGGTCAAGGCTACTTTCAGTTTTGTTCTGCCTTTGAGCCTGTGGCCACCCCACCTGGCTTAGTGTCAGATGCAGGCTGGATGAATACCTTCTGAGTGCTATTTTTTGTGTCACTGGTAGCAGCATGAGATCATCCAGGGCCCATCTCATCTTTCCTGAGCCTGACCTTGCCAGGTGACAAGCTGCTCTGTCTCTGGTCATCCCTCAGGTCCTTCATCGAGATCTCCAACAACTGCCTGTCCAAGGCCCAGCTGGCTCAGGTGGTAGAGTCCATGTTCCGGGAGTCGGGCTTCCAGGACAAGGAGGAGCTGACATGGGAGGACTTCCACTTCATGCTGCGGGACCACGACAGCGAGCTCCGCCGCACACAGCTCTGTGTCAGAGGTGGAGGTGGAGGTGTGTGAGTATGTAAGGAATGGTTACAGTCAAGGAAGGCCGTGTCCTCAGAATGAGAGTTCCCGGAGCATAGGACCCAGATCTCATTTCTGTCTTAGCCCTTGTGCATAGCACAGAACCTGGCATGTGTAATCCAGGGTGTGACGTACAGCTGTGCAGTTCGGCACTGCATAAAGCAGTGCACTGAGGGTTCAAGAGTAAGATGAAATCCAGTCTGCGTGCTGCTCACCAAGTCATGTGCATCGGTCTGGGGTGTATCTGCCCAGAGGAAAAGGGATTACTTTTTACACAAAGAATCTGCAGGGCCCAGGTGTGGACCTGGAGGGGATTTCTTTTTCTAATTGCACAGGATTTTCACACTGTATAGGGGTAGCTGCCCTGTGTGCAGTGGGTACTCAGTACAGGGAGTGAGGAGAACAAAGCTGGAGCAGGAGATGAGGACATGACCAAGTCACTGGCAAGCGCTGCAGCAGCCTTCCCAGAGAGTAGTGGGCGGTGGTGGTAGTCATGATGGAGGGATAGTCTCCCACCACACCCCTCCCTACTGCCCTCATGGGGAAGCCCAGCCTCTTGTTCTCCTCTCCAGGTATTGCAGACATCTTTAAACCAAACATCAGCTCTCGAGTCTCATTCATCTCTCGGACTTCTGGGAAACGGTGAGAAGGAATGGGGCTTTGGGAAATCCCTTTGTTCAAGTCCTCTGCGGAGAAATCAAAGAAGTAGGGCTGGTTGAATTTGACCCTGGGGTCAGACAATAATGACCTCCGAAAGTAGCTCCTAGTGCATGGCCAGTCCTAGCACAGATTCCAGCTGCCTCCCACACCCCATGCTGCTCAGGAGCCTGGCTCTCTCCTGGCCACTGCAGGACAGAATCATCCTATCAAAAAGGTGACTAGATCATATTTATTCATTCTACCTTGCTTCCCGTCAGCTCCTCTCTGGCCAGTTTTATGGGCTGGTTGTGTGGACAGGGATGGATCCTAGGATTCACCCCTACCCTCCCGACTCCACCCAAAGCTCTGACCTTGAATCTTCCCCTGGCTGCAAAGACAAGGGGAGAATAAGACCTGTTTACCTTTTCTCAGTTCTTGCCCCCAGGAAGTAGTGATTCCTGCCTCAGAAGCCCCAGAGCTGGGAGGCCCTGGGCTGAAGAAGAGGTTTGGCAAAAAGTGAGTGTTTCCTAGACCCCTGGGGCCGGGAGCCACAGGAGAGATCTCAGGGTCTCTGGGCCCTGTTCACACCACCTCAACACACTGGGGACCATCCTGAGTATCATACCATTTGTACCTAACCCAACTGGCAGGCTGTACAATCAAATGATCAACATCCTAATCTTGGGGCTAGAGTCTGGTGCTCAGATGCAACGCCAAGACTGCAGGACGGAGTCTCCTGGCTCCTGCCCGCATTGGGCACAGCAGTGGGGCCTCTGCAGGAAGTGGAAAGAGGGGAGGGCAGAACAGACAGGAGGAAGATGAAATGGAGCAGTGGGAGACAGAAGGGGGGTGGATGGAACAAGTAAAGATGAGAGATGAAGTTTGGGGGGATTGGGAGTCTGCCCCCCAAATGCTTTTCCCTTTCTCTGTTGTGGTCCATCCTGGCTCCCGCCAAACCACCAGGTCTCCTTCATGGGGTGGTGCTCAGGGGGAGCCAGAGTACCTTGATCTTACAGCTACCCTGGCCCCTGCTGCCACAGGGTAGTGGTGCCCTCTCCGAGGTTGTACACGGAGGCACTGCAAGAGAAGATGCAGCAGGGCCTCCTGGCCCAGAAGCTGCAGCAGTACAAGCGCTTCGTGGAGAATTACCTGCGGCACATCATGTGCATTGCAGTCTTCTCAGCCATCTGTGCCGGCCTGTTTGCAGAGCGTGCCTACTGTATGAGTTCCAGGTTTCGGGCAGTGGGAAGGGTGAGGGGAAGCCCTTTGGTTGCTGTTCCCACTCCTCAACACCGCACTCCCTCCTCAGACTACTCCTTTGCCTCGCCATCTTCGGGCATCGCAGAGACCACCTTCGTGGGCATCATCCTGTCACGGGGCACCGCCGCCAGCATCTCCTTCATGTTCTCCTACATCCTGCTCACCATGTGCCGCAACCTCATCACCTTCCTGCGAGAGACCTTTCTCAACCGCTATGTGCCCTTCGACGCCGCCGTGGACTTCCATCGCTGGATCGCCATGGCTGCTGTTATCCTGGCCAGTATGTGGCTCCCAGGCAGTCTCCTCATTGCTGCAGCCCCCTAGGGTTAACTGTAGGGGAGATAGTGAGGTGTCTGGAGCTACTTTCACTTCCATCTTTTCCCCTGGCTGTTCCTCCTCTCTCCCTCCCTTGGGGTTGGATGTAGAGTCAGCCCTGGATGGGGTCTCTAACAGTCTGTCTCTTTCAGTTCTGCACAGTGCTGGCCATGCAGTCAATGTCTACATCTTCTCGGTCAGCCCCCTCAGCCTGCTGGCCTGCCTCTTCCCCAACGTCTTTGTGAATGATGGGTCAGTTCTGAGGAGGGTCCCCTAGGGACACCTGGGCAGGCCTAAGGGTATAATAGAAAAGAAATAGATGGTCCTAGATGCTTCACTCCCTCACTGAGTGAGGGTGAAAGGCCAACCTCTTTGGGGACGCAGAGAGGTTCATTCCTTGCCCTCAGGAAGGAAGCTGGCCATGATTGGCCAGGAAGGGAGTTTGGGAGGTAAAGTTGGGAACTCTTTCCCACATGTACCTAATACAGATCTCAGCCTGCCATCCATTCAATGAGCAAGTGTTTTATGTGTCCACCCAGGAGCCAGAGAGTAAAGATGCCAAGATACATGCAATCACTCAGCAAATACATACTAGGCTTTTACTATGTGCCTGTCATTGTTTGAGCATGGAGATAGGGCACTGAGCAAAACACTTACCTCTGCCCTCTTGGAGTTTAATAGAACATGAGTCAAGCTCTGGAGGAGGCAAAGATCGGCTACATTAGGAGAGTTCAGGACAACACAGGAGGAGGAATTGCTGAGAGAACAGAGGCTGAACTGTGGGAGACTAGGTCCATGCTCCTCAGAAGGATGGGACGGCTGGCCCCCTGGGTGGGGGCCCAGTAATCTGAGCAGTCAGGGCTGACGGAAACAGAATCACTCTATGAGAGTGATGGAGGACCTTCTGCCCCAGCCCGAGGTTCCATGTGCTTTTGCCCACAGGTCCCACTTTCCCCAGAAGTTCTACTGGTGGTTCTTCCAGACCGTCCCAGGTAGGGAGTGGGGCTGTGTGAGGGCTCAGGGGTTTCTATCGGAAGACTTCTGCTTTTGTTTTCATCTTTCCATGGTCACACACTTGTGTATAATGGTCCCTTTCTAGACTCTAGGACAAGCCCCAGCTGCAGTTCCTTTAGGCAAGCTGTCCTGGGGGCCAAGGAGGGATGAGGGTGGTCAGGGAAGGAGGGCAGAATGGGGGGAGGGGGAATATTCTGTTGCATTTTCAACCCAGGATGAGGCCCTGAGACTCTTCTCTGTCCCTGTGTTTCATACCCCCAGGTATGACAGGGGTGCTTCTGCTTCTGGTCCTGGCCATCATGTATGTCTTTGCTTCCCACCACTTCCGGCGCCGCAGCTTCCGGGGCTTCTGGCTGACCCACCACCTCTACATTCTGCTCTATGTCCTGGTAAGAGATTTCTCTGGGCAAGGCCAGCCATGGGGTGGGGTGAACACTCATGATGGCTAGGAAAGCAGGCTGAATTGGACCCAAGGTCTCAAACTGAGACCCTGAGCTCTGAGACCCCAGTCTCTAAAGGTGACAACATCCCCATTTACCTCGCCCAGGCCCAGAGCTCAAGCAGAAATTGTCTGTGCAAGGGGCAAGCAGGGAGGGGTCCTGGCTGGGCCTAAGCTATACTAACTGGCCATGTCTCCAGATCATCATCCACGGCAGTTTTGGCCTGATCCAGCTTCCCCGTTTTCACATCTACTTCCTGGTCCCAGCACTGATCTATGGAGGGGACAAGCTGGTGAGCCTGAGCAGGAAGAAGGTAGAGATCGGCGTGGTAAAGGCGGAGCTACTGCCTTCAGGTACCAGGCCTGGCCTGACCCTGGGTGGGGAGCACTGGAAGTTGACTTGGGGGGTGTGGAGAGATAGCTTCCAGGCCTCCTGACCCCCACTATGGCTCCTGTTAGCCTCTCTGGGCCCCCTGCAGCTTTCCTGCAGCCTGTGGGGAGGGAGGGGGACAGGGAGGGGCAGGGATCTGCAGACAATGAGAAGTGACTCTGAGAAGAGGCAGCTGAAAGTGCAGACTAAGGGATTTAAGGATGAGAAAGACACCCCCACCACCACCACGTTTGGCCTGGGTTCATGGCAGGGAGCTGTATGCCCTCTCTCACCACTTTCTGCAGAATAAGACCCTTTCAGAGATAGGCAAATGGCCTGATTGTGAGAGGCTGCTGTTGAGTCAGTGTTGGCTAAAGTTGGGATTCATGTCACTGTGGAGGGAGGCGGAGATGATTTTAGGTGTCTGGGGACCATCCAACCTTTAGGACTCACACAGTAAGAAAATTAAGTTCATTTTTATTTTACTTCAATTAAGATTACTTAAGAACAAAGTGTCAGCATGGTGTTATCATGCCTTTTGCACTCTCCAATACTTGCAAGTGCAACAAAGAGAGAATAGGCCTGAGGCTCAGCTGTGGTCAGGCCACAAAGAGTGTCCAGCAAAAATTTGATAAAACATAGTGCCTTCTCTTTAGAGTACTTGATACTGGTTTTCCACTTACCTTAGTGACCTAAACCTTCTTGTCAAGGTATATCAAATCGAAAAAGTAAGTCAATTTAAAGAAAAATGCATAAATGATAGTGTAGGAGGTGTGGCGGTATGGCTGCAACAGTGGAGGTTTGGCAAACAATGAAATGGTCCGTGGGGAACCCTACGTCCTCTGACCCAGTAGGCTTGCATCAGACCTGGGCCCTCTGTGGGAAGAGAGACTGGAAAGGAGAAGAGGGGCTGGAACAGAGGAGCAGAAAAGCCCAGCTCTCAGGTTACCCAGGATATAGCAGAGAGATTCTCCAACTCCCAGCCCCAGGAGCCCCACTTGTTCAAATCATGGGACTGTTCCCTATGCCTCAGGGATGTGGAGAGGACAGGGTAGCTGCTAGTTCTCAGGTACCAGGAGCAAGCCTTCTGATCCCCGCCCTTCTCTGCCCATGATGGACCCCCAGGAGTGACCCACTTGCAGTTCCAGCGACCCCAAGGCTTTGATTACAGGTCAGGACAGTGGGTGAGGATTGCCTGCTTGGCTCTGGGGACCACCGAGTACCACCCCTTCACACTGACTTCGGCTCCCCATGAAGACACGCTCAGCCTGCACATCCGGGCGGTGGGGCCCTGGACCACTCGCCTCAGGGAGATCTACTCACCCTCGCCGGATGGCTGTGCCGGATACCCAAAGGTGCCCATCATTGGGAAGCATTTTTGGGCTCTGGCATTGGCAGACATTTCCCTGCCCTCCCCCACCTTGTGATCAGAAGCACTGGACACCCCAAAGCCAGGCAGGGAGAGAGCTGGGTGCCTTAGAAGAAGCGAGGATATACTTTCATTTTTCTTCTCTTTGCCCACTTACATCATTTCTAGCCTCAGAGCTGGGGCAGGGCCAGGCTCATCTCATCCCCCCTTCTGTTGGCAGCTGTACCTTGATGGACCATTTGGAGAGGGCCACCAGGAGTGGCATAAGTTTGAGGTGTCAGTGCTGGTGGGAGGAGGCATTGGGGTCACCCCCTTTGCATCTATCCTCAAAGACCTGGTCTTCAAGTCATCCATGGGCAGCCAAATGCTCTGTAAAAAGGTAAGTGTCTCTCTCCCATTCTTCAAAGGAATGGGAATAGATGGACTAATTGTGTTTCCATACCACAATAGATTAGCATTAGAAAAAGCTGCTGACTTACACCCCCTAGGTCTGCCAGGGCCATTTATACTCAGTTTTCCAGATGCCAAATGTGTGGAGGGAGGGTAGGAAGTATAGTGAGAATGGCCTCTGCCTGGATTTGTGTTAGAAGCCTTGAATCAATCTTGTGGGTCCTGACAAAGGTTCAGTGTCTGTGGGTGGTCTGGGGCTTCCTAGCCTCTCAGGTGAAGGCATCTGGGGTGGAGGAACTTGGAGCTGAGTCCTAAGCTCCAACCCTGTCCCCAGATCTACTTCATCTGGGTGACGCGGACCCAGCGGCAGTTCGAGTGGCTGGCTGACATCATCCGGGAGGTGGAGGAGAATGACTGCCAGGACCTGGTGTCCATACACATCTATATCACCCAGCTGGCTGAGAAGTTCGACCTCAGGACCACTATGCTGGTGCGTCAGTGCCAGCCGGCCACGTGGGCGGGTCTCCGTCTGGACGAGGAGCTGACCCTGGCTCTGCCTGGCCCTGACTTCCTGCTCCATTTGTTCCCCACCAGTACATCTGTGAGCGGCACTTCCAGAAGGTGCTCAACCGGAGTCTGTTCACGGGCCTGCGCTCCATCACCCACTTTGGTCGCCCCCCCTTCGAGCCCTTCTTCAACTCCCTGCAGGAGGTTCACCCACAGGTCAGTTTCACCCACACCCATCCTGGGACTCTGACCTTCAAGCACCCTGTGGCTCTATACTGAGTGGAGAACTCCCCAACCTGGCCCCAGGATAAGGTCAAGTGTCAGAGGAAGGCTTCAACCCCCACGCACCTTCCCACCCTTGGCCCAAGTCTCCTCCTTGGGGCCTGAGGTTGATGCTCTGGTCATTCCAGTCAGGCTTGAAAAGAAGCTTCCTCCTGGGAAGTGAGCCTGTCAAGCTGTCAGGCCTGTCCTCTCTGCAACCACTCTCCCCCGACACGCTTGACAGGTACGAAAGATTGGGGTATTCAGCTGTGGCCCTCCGGGAATGACCAAGAATGTAGAGAAGGCCTGCCAGCTCATCAACAGACAGGACCGGGCCCACTTCATGCACCACTACGAGAACTTCTGAGCCTGCGCTCCCTGGCGCCTGCTTCCTATCTGTGCACCAGCCCTTCTGGAAGTTTGTCAGAATCTACCTCTGGCCTCGGCCGGAGAACTGGAAGAGTGTTTGCCTTATTACTCCTTATACCCCATGCTCTGAGAAGGTAGAGGACACCCCTCCAGCTCAAGCCACCTCAGGTTGTGGCAGACCCAGTGGGAAGAAAACAGCCCCGCTGTATGACAGCTAAGGGGGGTGAAGAGATACAATAGCTTTTTCCTCTGATAGTTCTTCAAGTCTGATTTTCTTCCAAGAAATTGATGTAATTGCTTTGGTATTTTCTTGTCCTGGGAATTTGAGGGAGGATGCAGTGGGGATGTGAAAACAGGGCTGAATGAGAACATCCTGAGAGCGGAGTTCAGCTGTGATTCTTAGAACCTGGCCAGCCCAAGTGCCTCAATTCAGTCTCTGAGGCCTTTTCCCTCCACCTCCATCTCCAGCCTGTTCTGCTCCTAGAGGCTCAGGAATCCAGAGAAACAAAGATATCTCCCCAGCCATGATGTTCCTGGTGTCACCTAGCAATGCCCATTGTCCTGACCCCCCGGTACCCCCTCTCTGAGCCACTGGAACAGCCTTGGAATTCTGGGAGCAAGGGAGTCCAGCCTGTGGGCCAGACATCTAAAACTCCTTCTCAGTTCCTGACTTCCATAGCAGTTGGGTGACTGCTGTTTTGACTCTCCCAGTTTTAACACCAAAAGTTTTTTACCCTTGGAAACCCCTTACTTTCAGGCAAATAGGGAAGTCACCTTACAAAATGAGTTGGTCACCTTACACAGGAGTCGACCTGGAATATCACCTCCAATTTTAGCTATTTTAAGACCCTTTCTTTTCCTTTTTCAACTGGATTTTCCCTAAAACCTTACCTTTAATTTTTTAAAATTTAGGTATAATTTACATACAGCGAAGTGTATAAATCTTAAAGTCACCATGTATGTGTGTTACCTGTATGTTGGTAATTCTGGTTGATCGCATCATCCCAGAAACCTCCCCTGTAACCCTTCCATTCAGTCTTCCCCCAAACCCCACAACCACTGCTGTCATTTCTCCAGGTTAGTTTTACTTATACTGAATGTACTCTTTTGAGACTGGCTTTTTTCACACAACACAACATTTTTGTGATTCATCCATATTGTTGTATATATCAGTAGTTTGTTCACTTTTATTGCTGAGTTGTATTCCATTCTAGAAATGTACCACAGTTTGTTTATTCACTCTTCTGGTGATGGACATTTGGATTAAGTTTTTAAAAATTAGGAATAAAGCTGCTGTCTACATTCTTGTATCTGTCTTTTGTTGGATATGATGCACTTATTCCTCTTGGGTCTATGAGGCCTGTCCAGAAAAAGTCCAAAAGTTGTTAGTATAATCAGAATGGTTTGCATTACATCTCTGTAAACTGGCAGCCAAGGAGAGTACCCTGGAATGCACATGTGTGAACAATGACAACTTCAGCGTACTAGTCAGTGGGGATGGTAGACACCAGTTGAGTGAGCATGTGTACTGTGTTGCCATCATATTCAAAATGACTGAGCATTCCAATTGACTCTGAATCAAATTTTGTGTTAAGCTTGAACATTCCTCCATGGAAACTATTCAGATTATTGAGAAGGATGCAGCTATGGGCAACTAATGATTGGCAGCTTCATCACCGCAATGTGCCCATTCATGCATCACATCTCATGTAGAGCTTTTTTTTTTTGTGAAACATCAAATCACCCAGGTGACTCAGCCCTGCTAGAGCCCAGATTTGGTGACCTGCAACTTCTGGCTTTTCCCAAAACTAAAATCACCTCTGAAAGGGGAGAGATTTCATATTGTTGATGAGATTCAGGAAAATCAGACAGTGCAGCTGATGGCAATTGGAAGAACTGTGCAAGGTCCCAAGATACCTACTTTGAAAAGGACTGAGGCATGGTTGTCCTATGTGCATCTTCTATCTTGCATCTTCTTCAACACATGTCTCTATTTTTCATATTACATGGCTTGATACTTTCTGCACAGACTGTATCTAGGAGTGAAATTGCTGAATCATGGAGTTCTAC
Organism: Artibeus jamaicensis; assembly: GCF_021234435.1. Taxonomy (NCBI): domain Eukaryota; kingdom Metazoa; phylum Chordata; class Mammalia; order Chiroptera; family Phyllostomidae; genus Artibeus; species Artibeus jamaicensis. Next base: position 93,449 of record NW_026521795.1, on the reverse strand, counting down.
AGCCAATAGGACCTTGTGGCAGAGAGTTTCCAGCTATCTCTACATCCCTGCCCCAGGACCCTTGACCCTCTCCTCCTTGTACTATCCTACCACTTCTGACAGGCCACATGCCTTTGGCTCCAAGCCATCTACATTAAAGGAATCGTCCTTGGCTGGTATGGCTCAGTGGGGAGAGGGCTGGCCTATGAACCAAAAGGTCACTGGTTCAATTCCCAGTCAGGACACATGCCTGGGTTGCGGGCCAGGCCCCCAGTTGGGGGCATGGGAGAGGCAATTGATCGATGCATCTCTTACACATTGATGTTTCTCTTCCTCTCTTTCTTCCTCCTTTCCTCTCTTTGTAAAAATAAATATAATCCTTTAAGAAAAAAATAAAGGAATCTCTGACAGAACTGGAAGAGTGTTGGATCAGGAGCTAAGAGACCTGGACCCTTATGTAGCTACAAAGAAAAGTTTCTTACCTTCTCTGAGTCTGTTTCCTCTTTTATTAAGTTGTCTGTGTGGGTCTTAGGAAGCTAGTTAATGACACTGGCCCAGGAAATTATACAGATGGGAAAATATAGGTGTTGTGTGCCAATTGTAGCTTATTGATAACCAGTGTAGTGGCTGGACCAGTCTTCGGGGTTCTTAGTGTGACTATGAGATGCCCTCAACAATAACCATCAGGAAACCTTGAAAGAGAGAGGGTTCAGTACTTGCACATTCTGGGAGTTACACAGCACACCTGGGGCCACACAGTGAGGTCATGGGTAGAGAGAGGGGAGCCTAGCGTTGTTTTTATTGGGGCAGAGTGATAGCCCAGGGTTTCACAGGCTCATGTTTGGTGAACTCAAAACATAAGAGTGGGAATTTAAAGTGCCAAAAAGAAAAAAAAAGGGGGGCCTAAACCTGGCCCATCAGTGCCATTCTTATTCCTTCTAAAGACCACTCAAAATTCTTATCTGTCCTATCCTAATTCATCTCTCCTTGCTAGAGTATGTTTTCAACATGGCTGTCATGATTATCTGTAACACTCTCTACTCAATCCTACATTCTGTCCTGCTAGGGCTTGAGTGAGGGTCTCTTAAAGACTTCATGATCACTCTTGCCCAGATGCCAGATAATGCCAAATGCATGTCCAATTGGACAGAGGGAGGTGCCATCATGATCTTGAGTAGCATGAGATGGCACTTGGCTTGCCTGGCCTCAGTCCTGACTCCACACCCTAGCCAGGTTCTAAATGAAGGCATTTATTCATGCTCTTGGGCTACTCTGTCTAACCTTGCCAAGGTTCCCACTCATCGCTGGGATAAAAGTTAATAATTTGCAGAGAGAGTAAAAGTGTCTTCAGCCCAAGCATTCATTAGAACCCTCAAGTGGCCCCGCTCTTCTTGGACCTTTGTGACTAACTCTTCCTGGGAAGTAGATTGGAAGGCAGGATCAGGCACCCATCGGCCAACATGCTTTTGGGTTGAGAAAATGAGGTCACTGCACAAGCAGATATAGGGAAAAGTTTATTTAATTTTGGAAAATATGTAAACAAGGGCAACCACAAAATATTTCTGTGAAATAGGACTGAGGAAATATGATTCAGAGGAAATTCGTGTGATTTTTAAAAATTTGTAAAGGGAAACAAATTTTCTCTATCTCAGGGCACAGATATTGGTCTCAGGCCCAGAAACAAAGCCCAACCCAAGCCCTGCTACACAGATAGAGAAGGATGAGAATGGAGCAGGGAGAAGGAATCAGGTGGGACTGGATGGTGAGGGGACTGGGAATGGAGAAGATGAAGACGAGGTTGGATAGAAGGACTTCTCTGGTGGGTGAGTAGGAAGGATGTGGAAGAGGACAGGGAGGTGCTGAGGCTGAGCTCTGTAAGAGAGGAATATAGGCTAGATTTCTGCTTCTTTTTCCAACTTCTCAGACCCAGCTTCTGCCCCAAATGAGAAGAAAATTGACAAGACGTGGCAACCTTCCCATTCACTTGCTAAGAATTTTTTAGTAGAAGGAGCCAATCTAGCATAGTAGTTAAAAGTAAGGGCTGTTGCACCAAACTGGGTTTGAGTTCCAGTTCAGTGACCTCAAACAGACAAAGGAAACTCCTGGGGTCTGTTTGCTTTCCCATAAGATGGGGTAACATGAGAATCTGCTTCATGGAATTTGGGAAAATCCAATACTATAATTCAGTTCAATGCAACAAATATGTTCTGAGTGATTATTATGTCCTAGGCACAGGCCCAGCTCCTATGAACTTACGTGTTAGAGCAAACAGACAAGAAACAAGCAAATAAGAACGTAGTTCCAGGTCACAATAAAGAGCCTTGTAGGTAATAAAAATAGAATATGTAATATGCTAGTGAGTGATGACTGACGGGGGCCCTTTAGATAAGGTGATTAAGGGAAGGCCCCAAGAAAGTGACTGTAAGATTATAACAACTAATGCACACAAGGATTGCTGTGTGTCTAGTGCTATTGTAAGTGCTTTAGAGTATTAACTCAGTTTTTAGAAAAACCTATGAGGTAAGTGTTTCCCTTTCTCCTCATTTTACAGATAAGGAAGCTGAAAAGGGTTTCCAGAACCAATCCATGTGTGTAGAGGTTTCTCCACACCAACAAGCATCAACTCATTATGACACTATCTACCCAGAGATAGGAATCAGATTTTACGGCTTAAGGGCTCAGTCCCAGAAGACCACCCTCCAGGTTGATACCAGTCTCAAGTCCAGGTTGTTACCTGTGTTTCCAACTGACTGGCTATAAATCAGAGGTTCCCACTACCTGTTCCTTGGGTTCCTTTAATTTGCTAGAGTGGCTCATGGAACTCAGGAAAACCCATTTACTCACTAGATTACTGATGTATTACAAAGAATATTAAAAAAAATATATATATCTATGAACAGCCAGATGAAGAGATACATAGAGCAAGATCCCCAATAAAAGAGCTTTTGTCTTCATGGAGCTTGGGCCAGCAGTGGCAGGTAGAAGCATTCTGACTGACCAATGTGGAAGCTCTCTAATAAAAATGGCCAATGAGTTGTTCTCCTGGGTTTTTATGGAGGTTCCATTACATAGTCACGACCAATTAAGTCATTGGCCATTGGCCATTGAACTCAATCTTCAGCCCCTTTCACACTCCCAGTGGTCAGAGATTGGGAATAGGAGGTGAAATTGAAAGTTCCAAAATTCTTTTTTTTAAAGATTTTCTTTTAAATTTATTTTTAAAGAGTGGAGAAGGGAGGGAGAAAGAGAGAGAAAGAACTATCAATGTGTGGTTGCCTCTCATGTGCCTCCTTCTGGGGACATGTCTCACAATCCAGGCATGTGCTCTAGACTGGAATTGAACCAGTGATTCACAGGCCCATGCTCAATCCACTGAGCTACGCAAGTGAAGGCTGAAAATTCCAAACTTCTAATCACAGGTTGGTTCTTCTGACAATGAGTCCCCACACTTGGGTGGGATCCAAAAGTCACCTCACTAACATAACAAGATACCACTGTTGCTGTCATCACAGGAAATTTCAAGGCCTTTGGGATCTCTGTTTCAGAATCAAGAACTGGGAATAAAGACCAAATATATATATCTTATTGTATATTGCAATATCACGGAAGCTGTAGCACAAGAGACTTAAACAACTTGCCCAGAGTTACCAGAATGTAAGAGGACTCTATTTAACACCAAAAAGTTTGAAGTTTTTTTTCTTTTTTCTTTTAGAGGGTAAAGGAGAGAGAGAAAAATGTTGATTTGTTGTTCTACCTATTTATACATTCACTGGTTTGCTTTCTGTATGTGCCCTGACTTGGGATCAAACCCTCAACCTTGGGGAATAGGGATGACACACTAACCAATGAAGCTAGCTGGCCAGGGCTGACACCAAACAGTTTTAACAAGAAACCATGCCCTTACCTATCACTTTATCTTGCTTCTCAAAAGCAGGTTGCAAGTGTTCAGGCCAAGATAATGTATGGCGAGCCCTCAACTGTGCCTGGCATCTAGTAATATTGTTATTATTATTACTATCACTTGTAATAGAAAAGTTGAGGCTCTGGATGGCAGATCTCCATATTCTAAGGAGTTTGGAGTATCTGGGGCTTGATATTCAGTGACTTGTTTCTAGTTCAGACCTGTCCTCTGATGATCACCAACCTCCCCCTCAGTGCCTAGCTCCCAAAAAGGAGGAGGAGGAGGCCTTCCCTACCCTCTAATAGAACACCAAACCCCCAGATTATCTGAAAGTCACTCCATTGTGGCCTTGCCTGGATCAGACATTGGCTAGTGAGCTAGAGGATCTCCACCCAGATTCCAGGAAGCTGTAAAAGTCCTGGGAATCTTTCCAGCTGACTTCACAGAAATCCTTATCCTCCCTGGAGAGCAGCCTCAGATGAACCATAACACTAAAGTACTCTCTCCTGAGAGTGAGATGCTGGTAATAAATTTCTGGGAGTAGCTGCCCAAAATGCACTGGATGCTAGAATGGGAACCTGGGTTCTGTTTCCAGCCCTACTACTAAAATTACTATGTGGCCTTGGGGAAGTTACTTGAGTTTTCTGGGCTTCAATTTCCTCACCAAGAAAATAAAGGGATAAGTAAGACCCTTTTCAGACCTAAAAATCAGCCATTCTCTTCTGCACTCATTGCCCCAAATGAAGGGAAGGCTTACATTAGGGAAAGAATTACGTCTGCCCCTTATCTGGGCTTCTAAGGGCTAAAGCAAAGGAAATAACACGTCGGGGTTTATATATGTTAGACCCAATGCCACATTTATACAAATTGCCTCATTTAATCTTCACAATAACTCTGTGGAGAGGTGTATTTGCTTGCCCCTATTTTGCAGAGGAAGCAACTGAGGCTCAGGGAGCAAATTACCCACAAGCATCCAGCTAGTAGCAGGGAAAACTCAGATTTGAACCCAAGTCCCACGAGATCTCAGAATCTCTGCTCACTCTTTTCATCTTAGTGGCTCTAAAGGTATAGAAAGAGAAGATGGGCAAGAAGCAATCAAACATTTTCATTATCTGTTTCCTATTGTTAATTGTTCAAATGTTATTTCTTAAGCAACTGCTGTGAATACAGATCATATTTGATCCATGGGACCCAAAAGGAATGCAAAACACACTCCCGGTTTTCCAGGAGTGGAAAATCAGCCTAGCTCTGGGGAGGAAGTGTAGCACCTTGCCACACTTGCAAGCACAGTGCTGGTTCAGTGTCCTTGCCTGTTGCACGTGAGCCCCTAGAAGACAGGACTCATGCCTTTGCTGTTCACTGTCATTAATCCACTGCCTAGGACAGTGCTGGGCACAGAGCAGACTCTCACAGGGTATTTGGTGAATAAATTATATCACATAATAAGAGAAAATAAATTGTAGCTGTGCTTTGATGGTGACTATGAAATATTTATTTATAAATTGTTAACAGTGCTTATCCTTGGAGGTGGAATAGAACTTAGAGTGACTTTTTTATCTTCACATTTGGGTGATTTTTGAATAACAAGTATACATTACTTTCATAATCATAAAATAGAGATATTTTAAAATTATAATTATATACAGGGGCTGGCAGGTTTACCAAAAGTAGGTTCACAGTTGTGTGTATGTGAAACAAAGTTTATTCTTGTATTATTATTTATTTATTATTGTATCATTTATTTGTATTATAACTATAAACCTACATTTGCTGACCCTGTATATGCCAGGACTGGCAGCCAGCACAGACAAATTCAAAGTTGTTGTGTTACAGTGATTGTTGTCAAATCAAAATTATTGTTATTGCTGATTGCTCAAAACATTTTTTAAATTCAATATTTCTGTTTTAACCCACTACATGTGGGCTGGATTTTTGTGCAGCAGTGGAAAACAGGAACATCCTGTAACATGTCATCCTGTTTATTTTACTTTATGTAACATCTGAACCTTCGAGGGTCATATTTATCATCTCCTTCCCCCCAGTCACTACCCTCAGTGAAACGTGAGCGCTGTGTCTGTCGTATCCATTTCTGTGAATGGTTCCTGGAGTAGAATGCATGCTCGTTTTTTACAAAGTCAACATCTCACCACAAAAAGGGGAAAGGTGGTTAAAGGAACCTGAAGAAGGAAGAAACAATGGGAGAAGTGTGGAAAAGTTGCAAATATCCAATTGATGAAACAGTATTTGTTCTGAAAAATAGAATAGAGGAAAATACGTTTGCCTCCCTAAGGGAGACTATGGGTGATACTTAAAAAACTGTAATAATAAAAAGACCAAAAAATGTGGTAATATCCTTCCGCATGGAAACCCTATTTCTAATAATCCTGCAAAAATATTTTATGTATTTATATGCAAAGACATGTGTACAAGGAAATTAATTGTGTTTAGAATAGCAACATTTGGCAGAAACCTAAACACCCACTATCAGGAGAGTGAGAAAGGACATGCAGTAACATATAGTACATCTCTGTGTGGAATAAAGTTAGCGTTGAAAAGGATACATATGACCTACATCTGTTGGCGTAGAAATATACACAACCAGGGTGTGATTCCACTTTTGTTAATTAAATTTATGTGTGTAAGTATATACAGTGTGTATGTGTCTTCAGGAATATAGTACAAATGATTAGCAATGGAGGTTTCCAGGAAAATGAGGTTTGGGGTAAGGTAGGACATTTGTTTCTCAGCTGAGTTATATCTCCACTATAGAGGAGAGCAAATAATCAGGAATGCCAAGAATACTAGCATAGAAAGCCTAAATACAGCCAAATTAAACAACAAGTTAATCAGCTTAGCAACTAAACAAGGAAAATAACAAGTTACAACAGCCACACAGTGACCAAGAATATCACAAAGAAAATGCAGCATCACTGTGGTTAGGGGAAAACAGTCTTTGGAGATCAAAACCCCATGCGTCAGTTATTTGCATTCAGGTTCCATCGCTGCCCTGAGTCTCAATTTCCTGCTAAATGTGAAGGTAAAATGACACAATGTTGTGAAGCCCAGAGTAATATGGCCCTCCATGACACTTTTCTATATATCTACATGCTAGCTCTGTAAATTAAGAGATGAGAGGAAATAAGGCCACATAAATGTAGGTGCAGTACTTGGTGATTTGTTAGGGTGATGGGGAACTCAAGAGTTGGAAAAATTTTAGTTTTAAGTTATAGTTAATAAGCTTAGTAATTAATATATGTAAAAATCTGTTGTTTCAGTGACTGGCATGAAAAAACAAACCCACCCTGACTCCAGGAGACCCACAAACAATTTGACCATTGTGCCCCAGGAAGGCTGCAAGCAATCAAGATGGTCTCTGAGCCATTGCGTTCCAGGGAGAGACATCTGCTGCCCAGGACTCAGACAAAGAATCACCAGTCACCCTGACCAGTGTGGCTCAGTTGGTTGGGCATCCTCCCAAGAAGGAAAATGTTGCCAATTCAATTCCCAATCAGGGCACATGCCTAGGTTGCAGGTTCGGTCTCCAGTAGGGGCATGTACAAGAGGCAACCGATTGATGTTTCTCTTTCACAAAGATGTATCTCTCCCTCTCCTGCTCCCTCCCTTCCCCTTTCTCTAAAAATAAATAAATAAAATCTTTTAAAAAAATGTCTGTAGTTAAAAAAAAAAGAATCACTGGTCAATAGATGAAAGGATGCTAGGAAAATTCCTGGACAGCAGCTTTTATCTGATTAAACTTTTCCCTGATGTTCAAACCCCTTAACTATACTTTTCTTCTCCTTATAAAAAAGGTCATCTTAAGATGAAATGTAAGATGGTCTGTTAGGGTACACAACCCACCATCTTCTCAGATCACCGGCATCTGAATAAAGCACCCATAAAAGTTCAGTCCTTGTCTCTACTTATTGGTTATGGTAGCGACGGGTAGTGACAAATGCTGACTTGTCCAGTTTCAAGGGGACTCTTGGAAAGGATTTTTTTAAAGAAGCTAGAATAAAACATTTTTGAACCTCATTTCTCAACACTGGGAAATGAGAAGAACGTGAAGGAAAGGTCTCACAACCTGAAGAAAAGGGAATTAGCAACGTAAGGTAAGGATCCCAATTGATTTTCACCTTTGGGAGAAAATTTCAAGAAATGGAAGCCTGGAAAGAGATCATCAACAGAGATCATCAGCTGCAGAAGTAATAATTGGAAACAGTGGGGACGTGAAGAAAGAGAAGTGATCTGAAAAAGTCACATCTAATAGCAGGAAGTCTAATTAGATAGTGCATCAGATATGATATTGTGAGAACTACTAGCAAAGTAAATATTTGACAGGATTTTTTAGACAGCACTATAATACCAAAGACTGAATAAGGCTTGGAGCAGAGGCGGGGGGAGGGGGGGAGAGAGAATGAGATGGTAAGAGAACACTTAAATCCACACTTCTCTAGAGCAAGATTAAAATATGACATAATTGTTCACAGAAATGAGCAGGAATACTAAAAATAGTGTTACATGTTCTTATGGTAAAAACCAGTTTAAAAAGATTTTTTTTCTTATTTTATTACTGGTTAGGGAGAGAAAGGAAAAGAGAGAAATATAAATTTTTATTGCTTTCTGTATGTACCCTGACTAGCGGGTCAAACCCAAAACCTTGGTGCATTAAGAAGAAGCTCTAATCAACTGAGTAACCAGCCAGGGTGTAAAAACCAGTTCAAAAACGAGAAAGATGGACCCACTCTTCCTCTCAGGAGCACCCCTGTGCTTTTCCAGGCCCCCTCTTTATCCCCCAGGCACATCACCTTCACCTGTTCTCTCCCGGTGCCAAGAGGCCTTCTTCTGCTTCTGTAACTTGTTTCCTGAGCCTACGCAGACCAGCTGGCTCAATTCTACTACCCATGTAACTTTCTAAATAACTTTCTCCTATAATTTAAAGACAAAACAAAACAAAAAAACAATAAATAAAAAATTTTTGCAATCTAGAATGATGAGTTAATGTTCTCTTCTGACCTAATTTAAAAGAACCCAGCCCTGGCTGGTGTGGCTTAATGGATTGAGTGCTGGCCTGCAGACCAAAAAGGTCGTCAGTTTGATTCCCAATCAGGGCACATGCCTGGATTGCAGGTCAGGCCCCCCGTTGCAGGTGTGTGAGAGGCAACTACACATTGCCTCTCTTTCTCCCTTCCTTCCCCTCTCTCTAAAAATAAATAAATAAAAAGTTAATTAAAAATAAAAATAATCCAGAAAACACAAAGTCCAAAGTCCTCCACAGAAATCACAAGGTGGGGGGTAGGGATGGAGAAAGCAGAAAAAAAGGAAGTGACCAAGGCAAGCCTGAAGGATAAGGAAAGCCCAGATAACAAACATAATAGCAGCCATAAATAGTACCAACTTAATTCCTCTGAAAAGGGAAGGATCATCAACTCTGCCCAATAATAAAACTCAGTGTCATGGGGTCCAGAAACATGATTAAGACCAAAGATACAGGCATGCAAGAACTAAAGGGAGGTTCCAAGGAATTTCCTTTGCCGTGGGCACTCAGCTTATCTTCAGATGGCTAATTAAAAAGGCCAAAAGGTAGTGCAAGAATGCAGCCTCACGGCTGAAGCATGCAAACAGCTGACTTCGCAGAACCAACAGTTTCACCCCACAGTCCTTCAGGCCTTATGAGTAACTTTTGGGCCCAAGATGTAACAGACCCCTGGCCAGGCTTCCCAGGGGTCTGCTAGGGTCAGGGGTTGGGGCTGTAATTATCTGAAAGTAGCTGGTCCCATCCTCTCCTTGCTCCTGGGAACTGGCTGCGGCCGAAGGCTTTCTGGGAATGGAGAGGACCCTCCACCTTGGGAGCCTGGCTACCACTTTTGCTCTTCTGCATTTGGGTCGAAAATCACAGTGAGTTGTGACATCTGTAGTCATTTTCTTAAATTCCAAAAGTGACATATGATCATAGTTAAAAATTTTTTTCAATCAATACCTAAATTTATACAATAAAAAAATAAAAGTACTCCCATTCCCCTGTCCCCAAACAACGCAAAATTCCAAAATCTTCTCCTCCAGAGTTAACTACTATTAACAGCCTGGTGTTTATCTTTCCAGACATTTCCCCCCAAACATATTTGAACATAGGTATGTATGTATGTATGTGGGGGGGGGGTAGGAATCTGGGGCAAACTATTTAATCTCTGTACTTCAGTTTTCTCAGGTTTAAAATGGGGGGATGATATTAATCCCTAGAATTATTGTGAGGGTGAAATGAGTTAAGGTACCTGGCATTCTCAGAAAAGTGTCTGGCTCATAGTAGGCACTTGGGGTTTGCTGTTATGATTATTCCCTCATTCTTTTTCACAACAGCTTAGTGTTCTATCTCATAGATGACAACAATACTAAGAGAGGTTTTACCGACCCCATGACAGATGCCTAAATTCTCCTAAAATTAGTGTAGGACTGAGCCCAGAACTCAGGACTCTGCTTCTGGGCCAGTGTTGCTGTTCCCATACCACAGGGTCTCCCACAATTTCCTTTAAAGGCAAGGAGGACTAGAGGGAGCAGCTGGCCCCACTCCTGTCCCTCAGGGAGATTTAGCTTGGTTGCTCCACCTGATCTGGATCCTCAGCTCTCTCTCATGGGACTCTGGGGTAGGGGGATCTAGGCCTAGGTGAGCCTCCTCTCGCTGTGGTCTCTGGACATATCCCTCTTGGTTCCTGGGGCTTGGTTCCCCATTCTCCGCGATAAGTCATGCTGAGGATGCCTGTCCACTTGCTGGTCACTGTCCAGCTCAGACTGACTGTAGGGATGGCAATGGCTCAGAGTTAAAAGTGAGTTCTGGCTGCCTATCAGGCTACAGGCGTTTCCAGAGCTCCTTCAGTGTGCGCCAGGTGCTGTACCAGCCAGTGAGAAATACTTTGATAATGTAGGTGTGAGACAAGGCCATTGACTCTGGGAGTCCCTATCCTTAGGGCTTCTAGGCACGGGGCTCCTCTGGGTGGCCATAGCAGCGGAGCTGGGTGGGCAGGTAAGAGGCAGCTTTTGAGTGCAATTACTTGGTTCTCACTCCTTCCTGCCCGGCCTCCAGGTCTACTTTTAGTGCCATATTCCTTGTCTGACAGGTTTTTAGAACAGTAGGGGATGCTGGGTCATGGCCAGGCTGAGGTCTTTTCTACCACCCTGGGAACTTCTCACATACTTTCAAGCACCTCTGCAGACTCCAGGCTCAGAGCTGGAAAAGTCTTTGGGGTCATCCATCCTGCTTATTTACCAGGTGAAGAGATAGGTTTGGTGAGGGAGGGGCAGGGGTACAAGCTCATTAAGCACAATCAAGATGCCATTCACCATTCTAAAGACTTCAAAATTGCTTAATTCTGTTCCTATGGCAACCCTACTTATTTTTCCCATTTAAAGGATGAGGGACCCAAGGCTTGAAGAATTTGAGTTGCTCAAGGTCATAAGGAAATAGAGTAGCCTAATGTGTACCTACCTCTTTCTTACTAGAGGGAGCCCAAGATACCCAAACATCCCATTGGCTTCTTCCTTTTAACACCACTCTCAAATGCAAAATTGCTTTTCCTCTACTGTGGCCCATGATTAGACATGTATTGGACGACAGAAACTCTGTCACAGCCAACCACCCCAGCAATGTCTGTCTTCCCCTTGGAAGCTAAACTCTCTCTGGAGCCCTATTCTGGGAAAAGGCAGCATGGCTTTAGGGGACCAGTGAACAACAGGGCAATGGGTATTCCTCAGGTTCTAGTTTCAGGTGTGCAGCAAGATGTGGGACTTTTGTAGGTGGTACTGGGGTGGTACTAGCGGCTCCCTAGAACCAGTAGTCCCAGTCTCCAAAGGCCCCAGTGAGTCAGCCTCTTCACCTTCACCCTGAATATACTATTAGTTCTTTCTTCTTTTAGCTTTTTCCTCATTCATTGTCTCAGAGATAACTATCCAGAGGCTCTGTCCTTTAGTCCACTTACTGATAACAGTTTCCCTGGAAGTTCTTTAGAATTACCAATCCTTGATGTTGTCAGTCCTGGCAGTCTCAAACTGGGGCACCTCTTCGGATTCCTGCTGTGGAGGAGCTCTGGCAGGCTTGTGGGAGAAGCTAGTGGCTGGTGGTTCAGTGCACGCAGAGCCTGTGAATTCACCTCAGGACCCACAGGGCTTCATCACCACCCACCTGAAGCCTGAAGCTGGTCTCAAGGGAGCTGCACTCACGCCATGCCTCAGTGGTGCTGAATCGAGGACAGGCCCACCTTCTCCCCACCGCTTCCTCGTCACTATGGATGAACTGCTGCCCCACCCGACCCAGTGACCCAGCAAGGCTGTGCCTCTGCCTCCAGTCCTGTGTGGAGCACACAGAGGCCAGGGAGTGACTCCCAGCAGGGAAGTTAGTGATAAGGCCAGACCTCCCAATCCCTGCTCTGGGATGTGCAGACCCCCTCGAAACCACACCTAGAAACTGAGGCTAAGGAGCAGAACAAGGTGATGCCCAGGACAGGTGTTTTCATAGGCTTCCATTGCCCTCTCAGGCTACCCCTTCACACACACATTGAATTGGAACCATAACCAAAGAAGGCCCCTCACACCTCAATCTTGAAAGACACCATACAAAGAAGTCCTCAGTCCCCAAGAACTTAAGATCATCTAGCCCAACGATTTTCAACCCTATTCATCTCATGGCACACACAAACTAATTAGTAAAATTCTGCGGCACACCAGAAAAATGTAACAGTGGAAAATTGCAAAGGTGGGAAACTGTAACTCACCCCATCATCCTTTTGATATTGTTTCTGTAAGTACTGACTTTGACTAGTATGTAGCTTGTAGATAGATGGCATGTTTGTATGAGAATCCTAGGAACTACAAAAGACACAGACTCTGACCTTCAGGCATCCAAGCTCCAGGAGATTTGCTGACTTTCAACAGTAAAATCAGGATGATATGGAGCCAGGGTGACGTGCAGTCAGGATGACTAAACCAGGACGAGGCACACAAGACCGTCAGTCCCCTTATCAGAAAGCACTGTGCTTGTCTGAACATAGACAACTTTTCAACCCCCTCCCTTGATCTCTTTGTTCTGTTCCCTCTTCCCTCTTAGGAAAACCTCTGCCTCCACTGAGGGGAAGATAGGCTTTGAGGCCTGAGTCCCCCATCTTCCAGATGGCCCATATCTGAAAATAACCACTTTTCTTTACAACAGCACCTGCCTCTCAAGTATTGGCCTCGGTAATGGCAGCAGCTGGACCTGCATTCAGTATCAAAATTATATGTATATTTTAATATACTTTATTGATTATGCTATTACAGTTGTCCCATTTTCTCCCCTTCACTCCCTTCTGCCCTGTACACCCCTTCCCACACACATTCCTCCCCTTTAGTTTATGTCCGTGGGTCATATCTATAAGTTCTTTGGCTTCTACATTTCCTATACTATTCTTACCGCCCCCCTTCTATTTTCTACCTACCATCTATGCTACTTATTCTCTGTACCTTTTCCCCTCTCTCCCCCTCACACTCCCCTGTTGATAACCTTCCATATGATCTCCATTTCTGTGATACTGTTCCTGTTCTAGTTGTTTTCTTAGTTTGCTTTTGTTTTTCTTTTAGGCGTGGTTGTTAATAATTGTGAGTTTGCTGTCATTTCACTGTTCATATTCTTTACCTTCTTTTTCTTAGATAAATCCCTTTAACATTTCATATAATGGGGCTTGATGATGATGAGCCCCTTGAACTTGACCTTATCTGAGAAGCACTTTATCTGCCCTTCCATTCTAAATGAAAGCTTTGCCGGAGAGAGCAATTTTGGGTGTAGGTCCTTGTCTTTCATGACTTGGAATACTTCTTTCCAGCCCCTTCTTACCTGTAAGGTCTCTTTTGAGAAATCAGCTGACAGTCTTATGGGAACTCCTTTGTAGATAACTGTCTCCTTTTTTCTTGCTGCTTCTAGGATTCGCTCCTTATTTTTAATCTTGGGTAATGTAATTATGATGTGCCTTGGTGTATTTCTCTTTGGGTCCAACTTCTTTGGGACCGTCTGAGCTTCCTGGACTTCCTGGAAGTCTATTTCCTTTGCCAGAATGGGGAAGTTCTCCTTTATTATTTGTTCAAATAACTTTTCCACTTGTTGCTCTCTCTCTTCTTCTTCTGGTACCCCTATAATTTGGATGTTGGAATATTTAAAGAAGTCCTGGAGGTTCCTAAGCCTCTCCTCATTTTTTTGAATTCTTGTTTCTTCATTCTTTTCTGGTTGGATGTTTCTTTCTTCCTTCTGGTCCAGACTGGTGATTTGAGTCCCAGTTTCCTTCCCATAACTATTGGTTCCCTGTACATTTTCCTTTATTTCACTTAGCATAGCCTTCATTTTTCATCTGATTTGCAACCAAATTCAACTAATTCTTTGAGCACCCTGATTACCAGTATTTTGAACTGTGCATCTGATAGGTCGGCAGGTTGGCTATCTCTTTGTCTCTTAGTTGTATTTTTTCTGAAGGTTTGAGTTGTTCTTTCATTTAGGCCTTTTTTTTTTTTTTGGTCTCAGGGTGCCTGTACATGGTAAGGGAAGAGCCTTGTGTGTTCATCAGGGTCCAGCAACCCACATGGCTGTGTTGTGACACTATATGTGGGGCAGGGTCCAAGAGGGAACTATGGCTCTTGCTCCGCTCTCTGACGGATTTCAGTCACTTCCCCCACTTCCCACCAGCAAATTGGGCCCTTCTGGTGCTGATTCCTGTGTAGGTGGGTTTGTGTATGTTCTTGGATTCTGTGGGTCTCTCCAGTGAACTCTCCTGTGAGGCTGGGAGTTCTTCCTGGCACCTCAACCCCAAAGGTGTTTTCAATCAGTGGTTTGAGGCTTTATTTCCCTGAGTTGGAGCCCTGGGTTGCATGGTTTGTTTCACTCCTCAGTTGTTCCTCCAGGTTTATCTGCATGCAAATGTGGTACTGCCAACTCCACCAGCCACCGCCTCCTTGGTTTCCCCAGTGGCGCCTTGCTAGGAGTCCTCTCCACCCCAGCTACTGGTCTCTGCCTCTCCTACTGGTCTGGATGAATGTGTCTTCTTTAACTCCTCGGTTGTCGGACTTCCATACAGTTCGATTTTCTGTCAGTTCTGGTTGCTTTTTGTTTTTAAATTGTCCTTTTGGTTGTGTGAGGAGGCACAGTGTGTCTACCTATGCCTCCATCTTGGCCAGAAGACAGTTATATTTTTTGCTGATCTGACAAAAAAATTAGTTATAATTTTGATTCAGTCACACCAGATATCTATTGTTGTGCTGAGTATTGTCTTTTTTTTTTTTTTTTTTTTTTACAATCTAGGAAAAGAGGTCAGTGCCCCTGACTGATTAGTCAGGTACTGCATGTTTTAAAAATTCTTGTGGCACACCCATTGAAAAATCACTGATTTATCCAAACCCTGCTATTAAGGGAGAATAAAACAAGGTTCATATTGAAGTGACCTGGCACCAGTCCGTTGGTGGTAGGCCCAGGACTAGTTAGAACCCAGGCATCCTAATGTCAAATCCTTCACATCTGGGCCTCATGGGCCTCATGGGTCCAAGACCAGAGGCTTCTTCCCACTCCACAATCTCCAAGAAGCTCCCATGTATGGTTAGTTCCAGTGAGCAGCCTCATCCACACACCCCATGCCTTTGTCAGGTGCCCAGGGAAGGACCTTAATGTCTGACTCAGTTGGGGCATTAAGGGGAGAGGGAAGCTGGGGTGAGGAGCAGAGGCTGTAGGAGCATCGCCATGCAGCTCCAATAAAGCAGTGGCCGCGCCAGAGAACATCTGCTGCTGCCTTGAAGGCACTTCCCTCCTGCAGTGAACTCCTAGCCAAGCTGATTCATTGCTGCCTCTTTCTCTATCCTGTTCTTCCCTGAGCCCTGGAGGACTTCAGTGTGGGGAGAAGCACAGGGATGGTGGAAACCTGCCTGCCACCAACAGATGTGGGCCCCGTTTGGCTTTTGTACTCCAAGCCTAGGTTAAAAACCCAATAATAGGTAAACAACCAATAATTCTATCTTCCTTCCAACTCCTAACCTCTGGGCCAACCAACTTCCCCACTGACCCCCTTTGCTCTCCCAGCAGGAGCAAACCAGGAGCCAGGAAAGAAGAGACACGTCTGTGCTACACAAGAGTAGGGCTGATATGGCCTGAGAACCAGGGGTTGGGAGACCAGAGGTGACTTCATATAGCATCTGTTGTAGCAAAGGTGGACGGCAGGTAGAAGCTGCTAGAGCCAAGTCCCCTTTCTCCTTTGGTGATGGTGGGACAGCCTGTCCCTTCCACACTCTAGTTTGCCTGCAAGAACCTTCTTCCCAGCTCTCCGCCCTCACACCCTACCCAGTGCTGGGAATGCCAGCTGGGTGGGGCCCCCAGTGTTGACAGAAAGTGAACCAGGTATCAGGCACCTGTGACAGAGTACACAGAGGCTGGCTGGGCCACCCAAGTTTGGGGAGTTCCTGGGGAATTTATATTCTTGGTTCCGGGGCTGATTAGTTATTCGATATTTATTAAGCACTTAATAGTGCTGGGAGGATGATTCTTGGGTTTTCTGCAGCACCTTTCAGGGGTGCAGAGGCAAGGGAGCCAGGGAACAGCTTGGGAATACCAGCTGGTGCCTTCTCGCCACCCCAAGGACTGACTTGGCCCACCCACACCACCTCCTCTCCTATTACCCTCTCTGCCCCTGCTTGGGAAGCTACGAAATATCACAGTAGCTTCTAGGGGAATTTGGAAATGGCAACTATTCCCTGAACTACTGTTTTCAACCAGCACATTAACCCTTCCAAATTACCCACATGGCAGGTGTCATGAATCCCATTTAACAGACCAGGAAATCGAGGCTCCAAGACATTGATCCAGCCCAACCACTGTTGTATAATAAGTGACACATGTATTTATCCTTGGCCCCTTTCCAGAGGCCCCTCTGCAGCTCCTAAGTCCGTTTCAGGTTCAGTGGCTGCCTCCCTCCACCCAAGCACAATCAGAGGAAAAGTGGCTACTTGTGAATTTAACACAGTGAGTCCACCTCCTTCAGGGGCATTTCTATTGGACACCTTCCATCTAGAAACTTTTCTCTTTCCACATGAGAAGCTTAGTGGTGGCAGGACTTTGGGCACCACTGAGCTGGAAGGGGAGTTTTGAGAGAAGGCAGCTGGCAAGTCTGGCCCTGGAGCTTAACAGGGCTCAAGAGAAGTGAGTTCAGTGGGCAACGTGGCTGCTGAGTGCATGTGTTGTGCGTAGACAGAAGTCTTAAGATCCTACCCCCCTCCAGAGATGACATGAGAATAGTGTGTGACCTTGATCAAATTTCCTGATTTCTCTATTTCCATAGCTGTAAAATCATGTATTTGGCTTGCTGTGAGGATTAGAGATCATTAATATAAATTTCCAACAGTCAATGAAATTACATTCAATGCATAAAATGTGTCACTTTCAAAAATCCTGGATCCCTTTTTCCCTTTGTGAAACAGTAAACCTAAGTCCATTCCTCCATAAACAGAGACACAAATCATGACAGCAAGCACTACAAGCAGAATTTATTACCCAAAGCAGTTTGAGGAATTCCAGGCACTGGTCACAGCCTCCCTGAGTCACAGGCACCTCTTCAGAGCCACCCTCTGCCCTGTGCTGCAGCGAGGGGGTTAAAGCCTGCAGCCCCACTTATCTCACAGCTACTACATCCTCATTCTTGACTAATAATCTTAAAGTCACAAATGGACATCATGTGATTGGACCTAACTCTTACACAGTAAAATTAAAATACAATCACCATTTTAGACATACTACTCAGACAGAAAGATACCAGAGTCTTAACTAGCTATGAGAAGGGGAAAGGTTTTCTGTTTAGGATTACCAGAATTACATGGCATTACATAATAATCATGTCTGAATTTGAGCCTAGAAGGGATGCTATTCCTGCAGTGTGCCAACCAGCCTCTCTCCCCCCGCCGGGCTAATCAAAGGCATGATATAATTTAAGGTCTCCCATGAAGACTCCCCATGCCTGTCCCTAGGTAAGCATCTTCTGCTTGCCTAGTGACAAAGAAGCCTGCAGTGGCTGCCCCCGAATGGTGGAAGGAAGGGTGGGGTAGGGGGCGTTAGGAGGGTGCAAATTAAATTACACAGAATTCTCAGGGGGTGAAAAAAAGCATTCTTCAAGCAGTGTTGAGTTCTCTGATTGTTTCTACATTTGGGGAATGCAAGCTGGTTTGACCTCATGAGGCATTCTGATTTTATTTGTTTGGCTGTTTTTGGTTTTATAACTACCCTAGACCAGGAAGATGTCTTATTCTCCTCTTGTCATCAAACCAACTAACACCCATGTCTAGAAACATTGTGTTCTCAAGTAAAACAGCTGACAGCCCCTCATTCCTGACCCTGAGCTACAGATTTTCATGAAAATCAGTTTCTGGGCCAGTTAAGTCTTTTTGGTAAAGTTGTCTCTTCATAACTCAGCCCCCACCCTGCAACTGGCCCAGCCACAGTCACGGCGGAACCAGGAACTCAACAGATAGATTTCATCCCTTACTCAGCTCAGGCACTCCAGGAAGAAGGCGAGTTCCCAGCACCTGCCTGCCAAGAAGCTCTGCTCTACTTGCTGAACTTTGCTCCACATGCACAGGTCAATCTGGCTACAAGTTCCCCCAAACTATCCCTACTTGTGTTTTTAAGGCACACCAACTCATCTGTGTAAGGCTCTCTGCTTATAATGAATTATTTTAATTAATCTTACTAGTTAAAAGAAATTTTTTCCTTAAAGTCCACCCTTGCCCTGCTATTTAGCCCTGAGATGCTGAGAGGGTGGGAATGAGGGCAGAGCCCAAGTAACATCAGGGATCCTGGTTGTTGGGGTCGCACTTGATCATGACTTTCAACCCCAATCCCTTTTTGGATGTTTCAAAGGCCTCCAGAGCTTTCTCCAGAGGAAACCTATGGGTCACTAAGGACTTTACATTCACAGACTTGGACGCAAGCATTGAAATCGCCACCGGCCATCTGTAAAAGATCACAAGGGTTACATTCAACCTTCAGGAAGGAAGAGCCAGGCCCCCCAAAGTATCAAGCACAGCATCAGCTTGGCTGTATTTATTTACAGCACTGGGGTTCTGCCAGGCCGACTCTACAGACCAACAATGGTAGAAATGATCTTATGACTTGTAACTTGAGAGTACAGAGCCTGTTTCCACAGGCCCCCGGGCTCCTGTGCCATGAAGCTTGAGGCCTATGGAGGCCACTGTGAAAAGGCAGACAAGCCTCTGGGAGGCAGGCCAGGATAATCCAATTTCACCCCTTAGCAGCTCATCTTGTGAGAGTTGACCAGAAAACTGGCTGAGGGGAGTGGGTGAAGCCTCAGAATGTGCTGGGGTGAGTTAAGACCTTCTCACTTTCCAGGGTGGGCCCAGGGCTCTGGACTGGGGAGCCAAGGGATTTGAGTTCTTGCTGTTGTCCTTTCTCTCCTTTTCCCCTTTGAAGGGGGAAAATGCCTATCTGGCCACTTAATTAAAGGAAAGAGAGGGCCTCAGGTAGGAGTGGGTAGGGTAGGCTCCAAGAAGGTTGGGCTTCAAAATCCTCCCTCCTTGCCTCTGTCTTCCTTGCATTCTCTTTGGACCCCCATCATATCTCATGGCTATCCATGTGGCTAGGGACAGCTCCTCACAAATAAACAGGCAGAGACTCTTGGTCCCAGAGGCTGGACCTGGTCTTGCTGGCCACTCACCACCCCACTCACCCACAACATACTCACGTGTTGCAGTATCGAAACACGCCCTTGATATCCACTTCTCGTATAGCTGCATGCAGTAGGGGCACATTGTTCATCTCGGAACCCAGTCCTACCAGCATCAGGGTCCCACCAGAACAAGTTGCCTAAAGAGGTAGAATTAAAAAAAATAGAGGATAAGAAAATGCAGACGTCCCACTCACAGCAACACAGCCATCACACAAGTATCATCTGATTGCATCAGAGGAGTATCCAAAGATTCCAGGGAGTGATACTTTCTATACCACTGAACTCTTCATCACAGCAACCAAACTCAACACAGCAGCAGAGTAGATGTTATCTTCTTTAAAGATCCTGAGATAATATACTTCACCATTGGAGGACCAGGCACAGGGGGAGCATCTTCCACTGTCTACATCCTACCAAATAGCCAAGGTTCTCCAGACCTCAGTGAGAACCTTCCCTACAAACAAGACTGACTTTCAGCAGCCCCCGAGCACCTTTTAAAGCTATACTAATTACTAGATGTTAGCTTCAGCTACCTCCTCGTCTCAGCACTTGTTCCTCCTCCAGAGTGCCCACCCCACAAGACAGGAGTTTTGCCCAACTTCTAAGGAACCACCCTCTTGGTGAGAAAACTACTAAGCACTATACAAATGGGGAGGGCTATCGGAATTCTGTGGTTTTAAAAAATGCCTTATACATGCAAGCTAGCATTTAGAAATATCTTTGTTCCAGAGATATTAATCCCAATAGTATTGTTCATAATAAATTTTCTCTTCCTTGAACATCTGCCTGCCTTACCAGTTCCCTCCTGGAGCTGGCCAGAGAGTGAAGCTTCTCCTGATTACCTTCACATAACTCTTGGGTGTTGTGCCTGCGCCAGAGATTTTGGTGGGTCACTGTGCTCAATGTTGTGAGAGACAGAAAAATGGACAATTCTTTCCAGCCCCTCTCTCTGAGGAGAAGGATACACCATGGAGAGAAACCTGCAGCACGGGGGGGACTCTGGCATCCGGGCTTTTGGGCTGTGGGACCCTGGAGGGTGGTCTCATTGTTTGGCCTGTTGTTGGGAACCGCTCTGCCTGGTTCCAGGAGTTGTAACTGCCCCCCCATGGCTAAGGCTGAGTGAGCGACCTCCGGACCGCAAGCCACTAAGGAGACAAAGCTTGTCTCTGGCAGCAGCACTGCTTCTGCTTCGTTCCCCACCCTCAAAACTTGGTCGGTTAGTCTATGATGGGTAAGACCCCTCGGAGGGGGGCAACCTAAGCCAGACACGATCACTTGGGAGGCCATCATGGAAGGACTTGGGGGCCTGCAACAAAGAGGGGGCGATGGACCCTTGCCCCCCAGCTATTGTGACATAGTCTGAGTCCCCATTTCCATCTGGGAGAAGCACTTTCTGGCTCTAGTCCACTTAAGCCTAAAACCTATGACAGGGAAGGCGGTGTAGCCTCTTGCCAGCTAGAGCAGGATCTGGGGTGATTGGGCATAAGAGTTTCTAAAAGTCCTATGAAGCCTGCTTTGCTAAGAGTGCTTTCATTCATAGGATAAGGGTCTGAGCAGGAAATGAGTATGTCTCCCAAAGTTTCTGCAAACCCCCCTTTCCTGACAGACTCTAACTTGGACTAAGCCCTCAGATTTCTTTGAAATGTTATCTACTGTTTGATCCTTACCGCTTGTATTCCTGTGTATTACAACCCAATAAAAGCCATTGAGGAAGGGGCTCTTGGCTTTTCTCCTCTGAGAGATTGGCCACCTCTCCTCCCCAAGCAGATCATGTTTGGTAGTTTCACTTTCACCTGTGGTGGACGGGGGACTTTGCGGGCAAAGTTGCCCCCACAGCCTGTGAACCTCCTGTGATACATGAACTCTATTGGTAAGGGGAAGGGTATCTCGCAACTGTCTCCACTGGAAATGTGTGTATGTGTGGGGGGAGAGATCAAAGTTGTGAGTGTGCCACAGAGAACTCAACTGAGGAAGTTTCTAGGAAAACTGTCTGCCCATCAGCATCTCCTCTCTACCTGGTGAGAAGGAGGAACACGGTCAGCCTGGCAGTTTGCTGACCACAGACAAAGGAATGCTTGGACTACCTGCCCACTGTTTGGTGGGTGTAACCCCTGCACCAAGGAGGTGACATCAGTTCTACCCTAAGCAGTTACCATTTCTCAGGAACACTGTCTAGTCACATTCTGGCAGGAAAATGACTCTCAAGTATGTCCATATAAGGAGTCTCTGCCTAACCTGCCAGCCGATGGGGTGGCCTGTAGCATTCTACAGCGCCTGTCATGCATGATGGCTCCATTGTATACTCAGGAGAGGCCCGGGGCTCAGGCCTGGTGAGGCCCTTGGGTCACATTTACCTCCACGCCCACCTCAGATAGCCTGGAAACTGGGCCCCCACCATTAAAGCTGGAGATGCCAGCTGTTTCCAGATGCTCTCCAGGCAGGAGAAAAGGAAGGAAAGCCTCGCCCTGAGAAGCTATGCCTTTTACCGCGCTCTGTGAATGGGGTCACTGGCGGGCCAACAACTTGAAGATAACAGACATACCTTACTCATTATCACAGCCTTCCAGGTTTCTGACACAAAGCCAGGCACACAGGTGCCCGAGACATGTCATGGACTGGCTGACTGTGCCCATTGCCCTCTGAGCTTTGGTTTCTCTTTCACTTGCAGCAAGGGGAGCCCCTGTTCCTTCCTCTTCCCACCATTTATGCCACGGGTGTCTTGGTAGGAGGACTGGGCAGTTCTGCCAGGGTGCCAGGCCTGAGGGCCATGCCATACAACTCAAGGGCTCAGCTTATCCCAGAACATCTTGCATGGGGCGAAGTTCATGACCTTGTACATGACCCAGCTGTGACTCAGAAGGAAGGAGGAAGCCCCAACTGCCATGGGGAAGCAGTCTGGAAGGCAGGGCAGGAGTGCTCAGTGGTGGCAGCTGTCACCAATGCTCTTCCCAGCCCCACCCCTCCCACCCTAGCACAGTTGCCCACTGGCACCCCATCCCTTCCTCCCTTTCTCTCCTGAGCAGTGGACAGAATAGGAGAAGTGCAGGCATTGGAGCAGTGTGCTCAGGGCAAGTCACTGGGACTCTCATTGTCAAATGTGGGACTGATCTCATGGCTGCTTTGCAGACTGGGGCATCACGTTTATAAAGCACCAGGCTCAGAACCTGGAGAACATCCTTCTCCCCTCTTTTTCTTATACTTTGATCTGTCAATGTCACTTCCCTTCTTTACCTCTCTGCCAACTTTTCACAGATTACTGGTGAGTCCATGAGGGATAAATCAGGTATTGACAGCTTCTCTGTTCCTAATTCTGGAAGACAACAACAGTAGCCAACTGACTAAAACATTGCTTCCCCTTTGTGACTAACTGAATTAGTGGCTGTCACTTTTTCCTCAATAAAACACAGTAGGGAATTCCCACACTTAACTGAAGCATGGTTCCTTGTTCCTCCTTTTGATCCTTTTATCAAAAGCACAACTTTTATAATCACAGGTACAATTGATCTTGACAGCAACTATATCCTAAAGGTGTGGATCACTTCTCTTTCAAGGACTATGTACATCTGTTACTGTGTTTAAATCTCACAATGACCTAATGAGAATGTTAGGCAAGTGTTGCTACCTCCATGAGAGAGATAAGAAAACAAAGATCCAAAGACATCACTGAATTTCACTGGGGCCTGGGCCACAGAGCAAATCACTGGCAAAGCTTGATCCCAGGACCCCTGACTTCTGCTCAGTTCACTACCCTGCGCTGCTTCCCAGGAGCTGCCCGCCAGTTCCAGCTGCCCTCATCGCACTCACGTAGATGCCCGTCTGGATGGCAGTCTCTGCCCCAGTGCACTCGATGGTGACTTCTGGCTTGCATCCCAGGAGGCCTTCCACTTTACTGGCGATTTCCTTAGGGCTCTCCTTGGAGATCTGGAGGACAAAGTCGGCCCCAGCTTCCTTGGCTTTAGACAACCGAGAGGCAGACAGATCTAAAGTCGAAGAAAGGTTTGAGAGACTGGATGAAGGGTTAGGGAGAAAATAAAAATGGAGGTGCAGGTTCTGATGGCAACGCAGCTCTGGTGTAGTGAGTAGTGCGACAGAGCCCAGCACACGTCCTCTCCACACCTCCCCGCACTCCCGTGCACACATCTGCACATGCTCTCAAGGATACCTTCTTTTCAACACATTCACACTTTCACACCCACCTTCCGTACACACACACTTTGATAGCTTCGCCTCACACAGAACACCCTTCTGCATTCCCACTCCCCGGTTCATCCACACACACCCACAGACCACACAACTCTACACATTCACCCCCCCTACACTCTCACGGATGACCTCGTTTCACACATATGCACACTCACGGATACCTCACACACACAGATGCTCTCACACAGATACCTTCTGTACATACTACACACACTCTTTGATACCCCACATGCTGCCACACAAACCACACCACTGCACACCCACACCCACACAGGCTGTTGGCTAACCTCACCTCACGTGTAAACACTCACGTCTCTCACCCATACTGCATCCCTCGTACACAAGTGTCCTCTTATAAATATACTTCACACTAATGTCACACACACACACACACACACACCCTCTGTCTCCTGAGCTTAGACAAATGAGCCAAGGGCTGACCCTCCCGTTAGGACCCAGTAGGCAGTGTGCGCGTCTCAGGTCCACGCGGAGAGAGCCAGGTCTCTTCTCTGCAGCAGCCACCCTCTCCCAGCAGCTTCACAAAAGTCTTCTCCTGAGCCCTGACTTGGTCACCCCCTGGGGAGGAACCTCTTTAGAACTAAAGTGCCCTGAACAAAACAGGTCTTATGCCTCTGCCTTAAACGATGAGCCCAGCTGTTCCCCACTTCGAGGAGATTGAAAAGAAAGAAAAAACCTTACCAGTCACCACCACTTGAGCCGCACCCATTGCCTTGGCCGAGAGCAAACTGACCAGTCCAATTGGCCCTGAATAAAGCAGGAAATGGGAGATGTTTGTGAAAAATGAAGCATCAGTTCTTCCCTCGGTCCAGGCTGTGAATGAGAAGCATATCTTTTGTGTACCTCTAGCATCTATCCCAGAGACTGACACATAGTGAGAACTTAACTACTGTTTGTTGAAAGCGTGATAAATTGTTTTCTATATAAAATTTGCTCATAGTGCTGAGTTGTTTGATTCTCTCCTAGGACAGAGCTGTACATTTCCCATTACTCTTGGGCATTGCTTGAAGATAATGTCAAAGAGCCAGAGGACTCAAGAAAACATTTTATCAGAGAAGTCATCCCAGAAGGTCTGGATACATTTTCCTGTTCTCTCTTTGACCCTCACTGCTTAGAACCCATCGCACCTTCCCAAGGAGAGACACTGCTTCCAGGTGTCCTCCAAGAACCACCCGACTGTCCTTCCGGGAGCTGGCTCCCCGGGTGGAGGCAGCTGCTCAGGCATCGCCAGGATGTTCGGATGACTAGGAACCAACCTGGAGACCACCTGCGCCCCTGCAGTATCTACCTGCTAGGTGACATGTGCTTTTAATACAAAAACCACTCCCACAAAGCAAGGCTGTGCCGAAAATCTTTGGGGTTTTTCTTTTTGAACACTCCCCTTGAAAATAATTGTGTGAATTCCCCTAGAAAGCAAAACAATGGAAAATACCCAAAATGACCAACAAAGAACCTAGTGAAGAAAACTACTGTGGGATACCACACAGTTATTAGAAATTATGTTATAACTCTTTTCTCTACTGTCATGAAAAAATGTTCACAACATATAATTTTTAAAAAAGAGTAGGTAAAAAAATGAAGTATATTCAAAATAATCTCATTAAAAAATAAAAAGAAATAAAGAAAAGAAAGGTTCTACACCAAAATGTTAATGGTTTGGTGTAGAACCTTTCTCTCAGGCTGATGGGCTATGAGTGAGTTTCTGTGTGTGCACACGTGGTGTGTATGACTTATCTTTTTTTCCGTGGCAAACAGGTAGTACTTATGTTGATTTTTAAAAATATGTCACTGAATTTGACAGTCTGCTGGCTCACTGAGGCAAGTCTGTTCAATATCCACTAACTCACTTAGGAAGACCTGTAGTCACTTATTTGGCTCTGCCAAAAGAAAAGCCAGTCACAAAAGTTTATGAGGATTGCCCTGGCTGTATATCTCATTTGGTTAGAGTCATTTCAGTACATCAAGGTTATGGGTTTGATCCCTGGTCAGAGCACATGGAAGAAGCAACCAACCATAAATAAGCAAAACAACAAATCAGTGTTTCTCTCTCTCTCCCTTCCTGTCTCTTTCTCCCAAATCAATTTTGAAAGAGACTATGAAGATTAAATCAAAATGGATTAAAGTCTTGAACATACGACCTGAAACTATAAAACTTCTAGAAGAAAACACAGGCAGTAGGCTCCTTGACATCAGTGTTGGCAAAGATTTTTTTTTTTGCACTTGACACCAAAAGCAAAGGCAATTAAAGCAAAGATAAACAGGTGGGATGACATCAAACTAAAAAGTTTCTACGCAGCAAAGGAAACCATCAACAAAATGAAAAGGCACCTACCAAATAGGAGAAAATATTTGCAAATCATGTATTTATTAAGAGGTTAATATCCAAAATATATAAAGAACTTGTACAACTCAATAGCAAAATAATAATAATAATAATAATAATAATAATAATAATATTCAATTTAAAAAATGGGCAGAGGATCTGAATAGACATTTTTTCTAAGAAGACAAAGAGATGGCCAACAGGTACATAGAAAAGGCATTTAACATCACTAATTACCAGGGAAATGCAAATCAAAACCACATGAGATATTGTCTCACACCTGTTAGAATGGCTATTATCAAAGACAGGTAATAGCAAGTGTTGAGAAGATGTAGAGAAAAAGGAACCTTCGAACACTGTTGGTGGGAATGTAAATTGGTGCAGGCACTATGGAAAACAGGATGAGCATGTCAGGCAGAATAGACAGCAAACCAAGGCAGGAAGGGAGAGGGGGAGAAGTGCCCAACACATTAATTCAGCAGCCCTGAGCCTGGTCAGATCAGATTGCCACATGATCACAAGAAAGACAATAGTAAGTGCAGGAGGAGGGGAGCCTTTAAACTTCTGTGTGTATTCTTCCCACTGTCTGGGTAAAAAAGGCGTTGAAACTGTATGTTAATCCCAAGGTCTGGAAAAGCCAGGAGGAGGGGGAGCCTGGAGACTGACTACTAGCATAAAACCCCAATAGGCAGGGCACTCAGACTAGTTGGGTGCCTGCTTGCAGCTTTGTGCTCAAGTGCATTTCGTAAACAAACCTACTATCCCATTTCCACTATACACGTTGTCTCTCACCTGAATTCATCTCTTGTGATTGAGACAAGAACTGAAGAGGGGAGCCCCCTAACTCCTCAGGTATCCCTAGTAACGAAGATTCCTCAAAAAATTTTAAACACATCTATCAAATGATCCAGCAATTCCACTTCTGAGTATTTATCTGAAGAAAATGGAGACACTGACTCAAAAAGATATATGTACCCCCATGTTCACTGCAGCATTATTTACAATAGCCAAGAAACTGAAACAACTTAAATATCCATTGATGGATGAATGTATAAAGAAGATGTGGTACATACATAGAATGAAATGTTATTCACCATAAAAGGAAGAACATCTTGCTTTTTTGTGACAACATGGATGGACTCTGAGAACATTATGCTAAGTAAAATAAGTCAGACAAAGACAAACACCATATCATTTCACTTATACTTGGAATCTAAAACAAACAAACAACAACAACAACAAAAGCCCTGAGCTCACAAAAACAGAGAACAGGTTGGTTGCCAGAGGAAGTGGGTAGGGAGTGAGTGAAATGGGTAAAGGGGGTAAAAATGTACAAACTTCCAGTTGTAAATAAGTCCTGTGGATGTAATGCACAGCATGGCGACGGTAGTAATAATATGGCATTGCATATTTGAAGGTGGTTAAGAGAGTAAATCTTAAAAGTTCTCATCCCAAGAAAAAGAAACTTTGTAACAATATGTAGTGATACATGTTAACTAGACTTATGGTGGCGGTCATTTTGCAATAGCTGACCTTGAACAAGGGGGGTTTGAACCACACGGGCCCACTGATATGTGGACTTTTTCCCCAATAAACACATACAGTACTACAAATGTATTTTTTCTTTCTCATGATTTCTTTAATAAAATTCTTTTCTCTCTAGCTTATCGTATTGTAAGAATACAGTATATAATATATAACATACAAAATATGTGTTAATCAATTGTTTGTTATTAATGAGTCTTCTAGTCAACAATAGGCTATTAGTACAGTTTTGGGGGGAATCAAAAGCAGATTTTTGACTGTGCAGGAGGTGGGTGTTCCTAACTCTGGCATTGTTCATGTGTCATCTGAATATACAAATATCAAATAACTATGTTGTATACCTGAAACTAATATTATATGTCAATAATACAAAACAAAACCAAAACACCCAAGTATATGAGCAACACCAGATCACACTCACAAGGACTGTAAACATGCCGTCTGAGTTGCCGACAGTTAGAAACCTAGAATGATTCAGTGTGAGGCTGCTAGGGCTCGTTGAGGTGGAGGAAAGCAGGTGGGTTCCCAGTGGGGCAGAGGGCTGGCTCAAGGTGGGCGAACTCCGCTCCTCCCGCTGGTGGTGAGCAGGGCCGACCTCACTCCTGGATGGGCCGGGAGGCCACTTCTCTGATATGGTTTGGAAGTTCCAAAAGCTGCTCTTCCCTTTACTATCAACAATATTTCCCTAGTTTCCCATCAAGGGTTGGAAAATAACCCCAAGTTGCATTCTTTAAATGAATAAAAAGATTATGTTGCCTAGGAAATAATATTATTTCTGCAGATATTAGTTTATCTAGCAAAGTGCTGGTCACTGAGGAAATGGGATACTGTAATCCTCTCCTACCTAGAAAGACCCTAGTGATAGGGGACTTAAGAGTTTAAAAATTTGTCCTGGCTGGTGTAGCTCAGTGGATTGAGCAAGGGCCTGTGAACCAAAAGATTGCGGTTGGATTCCCTGCCAGGGTACATGCCTGGGTTGCAGGCCAGTTCCCAGCACAGGATGCACCAGAAGCAACCATACATTGATATTTCTCTCCTTCTCACCTTCCCTTCCCTTCTTAAAGATAAATAAATTTTTTAAAAAAGAGTTTGAAAATTTTAGTTTAAGGTAAAAAATTATAAGCCAGGCAAGTAATGTATAGGTGAAAGCTTTTGTTTCAGAAACTACAGAGAGATAAGGCCCATCCTGGCTCCTGAAAAACAGCTGACCTCCTGGGGCACTGCTACAGATTACCATCTGGGGACAAGTGGGACATCCAGGGAGGGAGGGGCAAACAACCACCTGCCCCTGGGAACAGCTAAAGCCCAGGACAGGAATGTTGCAGTTTTTTCTACCTGACCCTCCCTGAACTTCAAAACCCCTCACCACACCTTGTTTATTCTCTGCTATAAAAACCCTGGCCTGGAAAGAAAAGGGAAGATGGTCTGTTAGGGTGTGAACCCACCATCTTCTCAGATCCCCGGCCATCTGAATAAAGCGCCCACGAAGATTCAATCGCTGTCCTTGTTTATTGGGTTTGCTAGTGACAGGCAGCCCGAACTCCAGTGTCTTTTTCCAGTTATATTAAGACCAATTTCAGCCTTCGAGATGGGCAGAGGGGCCCCCACATTCCCCTGTAATGAATTCATATGCCAGGATGTTGTCTGTTTCTTACCAGCTCCACACACGAGGACCTTGGTCCCCAGGGTGACTCCACCTCGCCGGCAGGCATGGATCCCCACAGACAACGGCTCAATCAGGGCCCCTTCCTCAAAGGTGACATTGTCGGGAAGCCTGGGGAGGAAGTCATTCAACACACTCAGTTATTCCTTCTGGGTTGACAATAATTGCAATAGCTAATATTTTTTGAGCATTTATTTATGTGCTGGGCAATATGCTGAGCACTTTACATAAATTCACTCACATCAGTCCTCAGAACAGTTCTGTGCTAGGTACAGTTATCCCTATTTTACAGACGAGGAGACCAAAGCTTGGAGGATTCAATAACTTGTTCTCAAGTTTCAAAACTAGGGAGGGGCTCAAAGGATCTGAATTTGAAATCAGATACCTACAGAAGTCACATCCCAACCATCTCATCTTTCTTCTCAAACTGATAGACTTTCTGGTTTCACTTTAGCTAAGGATCCTGACTATCAGTAACTTTGCAAAAACACTGATTTAGAAGCTGGCATCACTCTTTTCACGGCCTCCCCCATTACATGTTCCAGGAGAACCGCATCTGACGGCAGCAGCTGCCTGGCTGCCCCAGGAGTGGCCAGGATGGGGACAGGGCCTGTCTGCACACAGCTGATAAAATGCTGTGTCGCCTTCACCTCTGGGTTCTTGGTCTCCACTTCCAAGTCCGCTGGTATCTTGATCCTTTTAACAATCCTACCGATGATGACAGTAAACATTTGCGTAAGGCTTTACAGATTAGAGAGATTTCTCACCCATTATCTCATTTAATCCTCACCATGACCATGTCAGGTGGGAAGAGCAGGCTTTATTTTTTTCTTTATTCTACAAAAGAGGAAACTGTAGCTCAGTGACATTATGAGACTCGCCCAAGGTTACAATGCTAGTGAGTGGAAAAGCAAGATGTGGGCCCAGGTCTCCTGATTCCACATCGTTCGCCTGAACCACACCTGCTGCCTCTTGGTACAAGCAGCTGCGTAGTTAACATCTAATTTCTGCTAGTTCTTAACTCTCCAGTTTTTATCCAATGCCCCCAAACCTACTCAGGTTCCAAAAAGAAATAAGGCGGGCAGCCAAACCATGTGCTCATCCCCATGATGCTTCTGTCACTATTCACAATCCCCCTGAAATAAATAACAACACCTGCAGGTGGCCTGGCTGCCACTTACCGCCCTTCCTTCACCCTTTCCCTCTGCTTCTTTCACATCGTTCCCCCCACTACGTCCAGCCTCCTGCTCTGATTGCTTTCATCACCCTTTCTCTACATGAAAAAATGTTTGAGCTCTGGCTGGTGTGGCTCAGTGGATTGAGTACTGGCCTGCAACCAAAGGTTGCATGTTTGATTCCCAGTCAGGGGTTTGTGGGCCAGGCTCCCAGGTCGGGGCATGTGAGAGGCAACCGTTGATGTATCTCTCATATGTTGATGTTTATCTCTTTCTCTCTTTCTTCCCCCCCTCTAAAAATAAACAAATATAATCTCTTTTAAAAAGCTTGAAACTAAATAATGAGGACTCTCAAACTCCCACGGATCTCCCAACCACACCCTCTCAGACACATCTGCCCCTTCCCATGTGGGCCTCCCCTAAGCTTGCACCGGCTCTGAGCTGCGGGTGGCTTTTGGTCAGGAACGCTGCGCTTCTCTCCGCTTCACTCTGACTTCCCTTGGAATGGAACACCAAAGGGAAAAGGGATTGTGCTAAGAGAGATTGCCATCTGGGAGATTAATCTGCTGATTAAGCAGACCACATAGGCCTTATCACATATGTAGCCAGAGCTGGCAGAAGCACCAAGAGGGGACAGGCAGAGTCCTGGGGCCCAGCTCCTTTGCCACTAACCCCGGGACAGTAACTGGGTCATTCTTCCCCAGCCTCATTCACTGGGGGCTGAGGGAGGAGGCAATGAAAGGACTCTGTCTTCCTAGCCCTAATCTTCCATGACTTTATAAACACCAGAGAATGACAAAGCACCTTGGTGGTTTTCACAATAGGGTTCAGGGAACAGGCAAAGGGGTTAAAGAATTACTGAGAAGCCAAGGAGGAAGACAGAACAAAAATAAAGTGGGTAGAAAAATAAAGAGATTGGTAGTTTCCCCTTCCCCCCCTTCCTCTACAATGTTAAGAAAAATAAAATACAAAGGAAAATAAACAAATGAAGAGACTCATAGTGAAGAAGTCCTCACAAAGACAAACTAGAGAGGAGGGCTTGGGCCCAGGGCTGGCCTAGGGACACAGACAGAAGGCACCTGGGAGGAGTGGAGGGTGGGGCCGGCGTGCCCCTAGAGGCCTCCTCAGTCCTCCATGACCACTGCCAGCCAGAACGGTCCCCCCCGGCCCCCCAACACCACTCCCTACAAACCACCCCTCACAAAGTCCAAGGCTCTTTCTCAGGGCTAACACTGTACCATCCCCCAAACTCAAGGCCACAGCTCTGACATGATGGCCCCATTTATTGAGCACCTCCTATGCACCAGGACTCCTGCTGAGCACTTGATATGCCTTTCTCATTGAATCTTGCCAGTAATTCTCTGCGTTTTATCACATCGGTGCTATTATCATCTCCATTTCTCAGGCAAGGATGTCGAGGCAACAAAGTTTAACTCGCTTAAGGCTGCACGGTTGGTAAATGGCAGAAACCAGTGTTCAAGTGTCAGGCGCTTCCACTTTGTTCTTCTGTCTTCCACGGAAACCTTGTCTGGCGCCTTGAGTTGGAAAAGGCCTGGGAAAGGTGGCCTGGTTCAGAAACCCCTTGCTGAAAGGTGAACTCTGACTACACAACTTGTTTTTTTCCTAGAGCAGTTTGGGTGTTGACTTAAACTCATCATGAGGTCTCCAGCCTGTGACTCCTCTCAAGGCTTCCAACGGGCACTAGAAAACTCGGATCTGTCAGACTGGCCCTGAGATTAGCACCTGGCCTGCACCAGACAGGCCCCATCCCGGCTGACAGAGCCACTGTCGGAGGCCGGCTGGGGTGGGAGGAATCAAGGAAAATGACACATCGGCACCAGGAGCTCCATGGATGGTGTAGCCCCTTGCTTCTGCCAGACACAGCTTCTCACCCCAACACCATTGGGAACATTGGGGTTCTGAAGTCAGCACAGGGCAAGAGCTCAAGAATCACACTTGACTCCTCTGTGCTCAGGTCTCTTAGCTTCCTCCTGCTTCTGCTAACCCTTGCACTAAACTGAACCACTGGTGCCCTCCTCATCATTATTCTTGTGGAGGTAAAATAGGACAAGGCGTGCAAAGCACTTACTAGCACCAAGCCAGGCACGCAGTCATAATAATTGTGACTTTACATACTAACTGTGACTTTACATATGTTGCCTTATTTAATCATCTGGTGATTAAATAAGACTGAAGTAGGGGAAGGTTAAGTCATTTCCCCAAAGTTACTCCCTAGGAAAGAGTGGATGCAGGGTCCCACGGTCGTACACTGGCTCCTCGCCTCCTTGGTAAACCCCAGTTGTTGCTGTTACTGTTTGTTGTTATCATCAAGGTCACTGCTGTTACAAGTTCTCTTTCCTGTAGGTGTGGTGGAAACCAATAAAGGAAGACAAAATTTTCACCAGGATGGCTGACAAGGAGTGAGGGACTTGAGCAACAATTTTCTATTGTTGTTCTCAGCGAGGGAAGGTGAGAGACTCAGAGAGGGAAGGTGAAAGACTGAAACCAAGCGCTGGGAGTCAGTCCCAACCCTGCTCGGGCTACCCTCCCCCCACCCCCTAAGAAAGGCACACCCACGGTGGGGATGCCTGTGTCTGGAATTGTGAGCTAAAAAGAACAAAGTCACTGCAGGAAACTAGAAGAAAGAACACCAAACAGAAAGTGGGAAGAGGTCCCGGGGGTCAAGGATGGGCTGGGCACTGACTTGTAGCAGAAATTGGCATTGTGCTTATAGAACCGGCAGAGGTTCCCGTCATCTGGGGGCGTGGCACAGAAGAAGATGGACGGTGACAGGTTGTATCGGCCAGTCTTGCAGAATTCATCGTTTTCTCGGGGAGCACCAGGCTCGATGGCAACGCGATCACCTGAGAAGAAAACACGGGGGAAGCACAGAGATGCTGTGAAGGGGCACGGGCCCGTGGGCAGATAGATACCAGCAAGGGAACCTGGTGAAATGAGCCACCCCCCTCCCTGGGAACCCAGGGTATCCTAAGCAATGGGCCGGTAACCCAGCCCATTGGTGCTTCCAGAGGAAACACAAACGAAGCACAGGCTCACACTCTGGGAGAGAATGAGCAGCCCACTTCTCCACAGACCGGTTTGGCCTGCCTTTTTACCAACTCATGGACCAAACCAACCAGTTCCACAGCCGCCTCCCAGCTTGGAAAACACGGACTAGTCCGCTCTCTAAGGCAAGCCAGCTCCACTTCCCCTCTCAAACTGCTGCATAAGAGCTAACTAGTATGTGGAGTTTGCAGACATCTTTTTCTTTACCGGTTTTGGAAAACTGGGCAAGGCCTTTACAAAAGCCATACAGTCTGACTGTGGTTGGACAATACCACTGAGTCCTGGTCAGCAGAACCGTTCAGGCAAATGACCCACGGAGGCCTCCGTTCTGGCACGGTGGAGAGTAACACTCAGGCTTATGAACAGCCAGCTCTACTGTACTTACACTCTCTCACTGGGTCTGCTTAGAAACCCAGCCTTAGAATTTCTCTTCTCTCTCCTTATTAGGAAAATTTTCAAACATACAGCGCAGTTGAAAAAACCGTGCCGTGAACACCCAGCTATCCCTCACCTAGATTCAATGAACATTTAGCAACATTCACTTCACTACACATTCATCTATGCATCCAATCTATCCACCTCTTATCCACCAGTCCACCTTCTTTTCTGATGCATTTTAAAGGTTGCAGACATTAGTACAGTTCACCCTTAAATACTTCAGCCAGCATAGCATTAACTAGAGTTTAATACTTGTTTACAATTCGTTTTTAAGGTAAAATTTTGTTACTGATGAAACAAAATTTTGTTATTGATGAAATGCACAAATAATAAGTGGATTACTAGATGAATTTTGATAGATGCATTCACCTGTGTGGTGCACACCCCTGTCAACACACAGAACGTTACCACTGTCTCAGAAATTCCATTCCTTTGTGTTTCTTCCCAGTCAGTCTGCACCCCAATGCCCAGGGGGTGTTCTGATGGCATTAAGGCCCTCCCGACCCTGAGAAATGTGTTGTTAGCAGCCAGAGAAGAACCCTGGCAGGTCTGCCTTTTACTAAGCAGCGACACATTAGGCTATTTTTTATGTGTTTTGTGTTCAAAGTGTCCACAGAAGAGTGTGGAGCTCTGGCATGCTCATTAAAACAGTGATGGGGAGGTGGCTCTCCCTCCCGGAGGGGGCCCAAAGTGCCTTTCCCCATGCCTCTTTTACCCCCAATCACTCAGGCTTGTGACCTTTACCCTTCTCTCTCCTAAGCTTCAGGGGCCCTTCTTTTGCCTCTGTAACCTGTTTCCTGAGCCCATGTCTTCCACAACTCACTTCTGCTACCTCTGTGACTTTCTAAATAAACTTTCTAATTTGAAAAAAAAAATAGTGATGGCGATAGTAGTAGTAGTAGTAGTAGTAGTAGTAGTAGAAATACATAGTAGCATCAACTGTTTTTATTATGTTTGTCATTACTGTAATTATCTGAGCTGATATTACTGTAGAAGAAATTTATGCTATAAAAACAGATGGCCAGCCCTGGCCACATGATCGAGGTTCAATTCCCAGTCAGGGCATATGCCTGGGTTGCAGACCAGTTCCCGGCAGGGGACTCACGAGAGGCAACCACACATTGATATTTCTCTCCTTCTCTCCTTCCTTTCCCTTCTAAAAATAAATAAATAAATAAAATCTAAAAAAAACAACAACAACAGATGGCCAGATTATATGTAAATTAGGAATTCTTCCATGTCATAGATTTATTCTTTAATATTTTTAAAATTTTTATAAATGAGTATATCAAGAACTACTCAATGAGTGGTTTTCTTTTTTCTAGATTAGTTCATTAGAGCTTTAAGTCAAAGTTAGCAAATGAAACACTTAAGTAAAATTTTGTATTAAAAAAAGGAAGAGCCCACAAAGTTCCCCGTGGCCCCTATTTCCCCGACTGTCTCTGCCGCTTCCAGAATTGACAAGGAATCCTTCAACTGCACCTCCAAAATCCTCCATAGTTAGGTGGAGTTTATCTTATTCAGTTTTGTCTTCTAATTATTATTACATCATAGTAATAATATTGTAATAACTCAGTTGTGTGGTGCTTTTTTTATTGATTGGTTTTTAGAGATAGGGAGGGGGAGAGAGAGGAAGAAACATCAGTGTGTGTTTCCACTTATTTATGCATACACTGGTTGATTTTTATGTGCCCTTACCCAGGATCGAACCTGCAACCTTGGTGTATTGGGACAACGCTCAACCCTGAGCTACCCTGCCAGGGCCACAGTATGGTGCTTTTTAAAGAAAGATTCTTTTTGTACAGATTATGCAGTTTTATCATTTCCACTACCTCCCCAAGGCAGAATCTCTGTTCTGAGTGGCACAGACTTAGTGACAACCCAGATATGTAACTCTCACCTCTGTATTTTTTTTACTCTGTTCCTCTTAACTGGAATATTAGCTTCTGATCTCTTTACTAACTCAAATACAAAACCTTTCATGCTGGGCAGTTCAGTGGTTCTGAGCACTTGCTCTAGAGTCAGAAAGACCAAGGCAGCTACCCTATAGCTCTAACACTGACTAGTGTGTGACCCCGGGCAATTGCTACGCTTCGCATTCTTCATGCATTAATGAGGAGAGTAATGCATAGCTTGTAGAGTTGTTTCAGGAACAAAGTAAGTAACTTTATGTATTAACATGGAGACTAACAATAGTAAAGCGATAAATGTTATCTGCCTTCTTCTTATAATTATTATTGTTAAATGTCTAGCTCAAACACCTATTTCCTCCATGAACCTATTTTACACACCTCTGCCCATGACAAATGTCCTTTCTTTGAACATCTAGAGCCTATTCTTTACTGATTTCACCCGATGGTCTTGTTCTCTCTCTATATATATATCCCAACATCTGTTGTCCCCAACTAGACTGAAGCATCCAAGGATCTTATCATCTTCATTTTCTATATCCCTCAAAGCACCTGGCTCAGGCTGGACCCATAGTTAAGTTATAACTATGCCTGTTATAACTTAAATGTAGAGAACACCACTCCCTGTTATGATATTTATTTAGAGACCTCCTCTCACAGGTAATAACCAACCAGTGGCTGTTGGAAGCTATGAACCTTCCACCTCAGACAAACCCTGCAAAACCTCAGCAGCTTTCTCAACTTGCCTGCTGATGGAGGGCCTGGCTTAACATTCCTAAATGAGACACACATCTAGCTTCTTCAGAGCTGGTCACTCCCTCCCCACACAACTGTGCTCAGAGAGTCTTCTAACATAGGATGGTACCTCCTACCAACCTCCTCCTTCCTCCAAATAGTCTGATGTCATCTCCAGGCTGTACAGTGGCCTCATAAGCAAATCAAGGTTAAAGCCAAAGGCTAACTATGCCAGGACAGCTTGGATTTAATTCACTGTGTTGGGGAACATATCACAGTCTGACACAGCTGAGAATTCCTCCCTCTGAGGGAATGAATTAAGCAAATCTAGAAACATATAGGTTATTTCCTAGCCATCCAATAAAACCAAAGACTGTGTCAAAGGCCCTGGTTCTTAGTATGTGGAAGCAGATTGTGGTTCCTGGGCCTGGAACATTTCCCCCACTCCTATTCCTGGCCATTCCTTACTTGCTGGCAGGTGTTGGCTTAATTGTCCCTTCCTCAGACAAGCCAGGGGTCTGAGTAGAACACACCAGTCACACCCTC
Organism: Artibeus jamaicensis; assembly: GCF_021234435.1. Classification (NCBI taxonomy): domain Eukaryota; kingdom Metazoa; phylum Chordata; class Mammalia; order Chiroptera; family Phyllostomidae; genus Artibeus; species Artibeus jamaicensis. The sequence continues at coordinate 56,225 of NW_026521795.1, read as the reverse complement.
TATTCTCTGCTGCCCTCACCACAATTGTAATTAAGTATCTGCCTGTGCGTCCCAGCTCTGTCTCCCACTGTGAAAGGTAAGATCCGTGTGTTTTGGGTCCGAGGCTGTCTTGTTGACGGTCGCATCCCCAGTGTTCAACAGAGAGCCAGCCCCGAGAAAGCCCACACAAATATTGATGCTGAATGAATAAATCTATCCATTAGCTGCAGGGCTTTGCTGACCTGGTTGTAGGTGCTTTACCAAAGATCCCACTTTTATGACTGTTCCTGCAGCTTCATGGCCCAGCACCGTTGGCTTTTTCACAATGAAATCTCCAATCCGACCGTGCTGCCAGTAGTGGACATCTGAGCCGCAGATTCCAACGGAATGCATCCTCAGCAGCACCTCTGATAGGAAAAAGGAGAAGGAGACACAGTGAAGGAGGGAACCACCCTTGTATCACCCTGAGCCACCCTGGCAATTCTCCTCTAGACGAAGGAGAGGACTTGCTTTCAAAGGCCAGGTACACGATTTAGACCATAGAGGAAAGCAAGCTAAACAGCAACCCCAACTGAGTCTTGCAAGGCAAGGAAGCTTCCACAGAGCAAAATAATTGCATGTGAGGGTTCATTCTATGTGCCAACCTGACTATGTGGCCAGTTATTTGGTTAATTGCTAGATGGTGCTGCGAAGGTATTTTTCAGATGTGATTAATACTTAAGACATGAAAACAACCTAACTGTCCATCAATAGATAAATGGATAAAGAAAATGTAGTATATGTACACAACAGGATATTATTCAGCTATAAAAAATGAAGAAAATCTTACAACATGGATGGACCTAGTGGTCCGTTATGCTAAGTGAAGCAAGTCAGACAGAGAAGGACAAATACTGTATGATCTCACTTATATGTGGAATCTAAAAACAACAGAAGCAACAACAAAAAAACCCAAGCTCACAGATACAGAGAGCGGATTGGTGGTTGCCAGAGGCAGGGCGTGGGGGATGGATGAAATGGATGCAGAGGGTCAGAAGGTACAAACTTCCAGTTTTAAAGTCATGAGGACCCCATGTACAGCATGGTGACTATAATTAATAGTCCTGTGTTGTACATTTGAAAATTGCTAAGAGAATAAATCTTAAGTACTTCTCACGACTGTGACATCAGCTCCTACCCAAATTTCCAGACCTACAAATTTCAGCCTTGCCAGCTCCCAAAATCATGTGACCAATTCCTAAAAGTAAATCTCCCCTGCCCTCTACATACATGTATTATATATATAATATATATATGTATGTGTATATATATATACATACACACATATACACACATACACACACATATAAATCTATATAATAAATCTCTCTCAGTTCTGTTTCTCCAGAGAACTCTGACTTAACACACAACATAAACAAGATATTATTGGTAGGAAGAAATGTATCACCTACATAAGAGAAAAAAACTGTTTTCTAGGATGTAACTGTTAACAGGCTATACGTGATTCCTACTCATGAAAGGGAGGCTGGCAGTCTAGGCTTGGCGATACCTTGTGAGCTGTCAGGCTGCACGTCGTGCCTGTTGTTTTGTTTAAAGGTGCAGTGTCAGTCCAAACCACTCACATATTTCAACTGGCATTCCAACCTTCACAGGTTTGAATATAGTGACATTTGGTGGTGTTGTTGTTGTCAGTTTTCCAAGTTTAAGATAATGATGCCACTGAGCCCCTTTGCTGAACTAAGTCCTAAAGGATTACTGGCCCAGTCTGACTGAGATGGCCATGTTACAAGTATCTTCCTGAGAAAAACAAAGACACCCAAAACCATGCTATGCATTCAGGTGTCTTACACTGTCCTTGACACAAACCATGGGCAATCCCCCAGGTGTGGTTCTGTAGAATTTTCTACAGAAAATTGGTGAACACAATAAGAAATGACATAGTGAATTCTGAAATCCAAGATAGGGAAAAGTCCTTTGAGTTAAGAAAATTATCCCAGAGTTTCCTCTCTTGAAGTCACCAGTTTGTAATAAGAGGTTAAATTCTACTTGCTAAAACTCTAGCTGAAAGGAACCATTATTTCCCCTTCCAACTCAAGGGCAGCAAGATGCAAGCAACATCTAGCAAATGACCAAACAACTGGGCACCATAGCGTCCAGATGACACATAGAAAAGCAGTACCAGGATCTTTTGAGTCCAAGATAGCCCTTGATTGGCCACCGCCAGAATCAACACCAACTTTTCAGGTCACAGTGAGCTGCCTTTCACTGCTCTAAAAATGGTACCTTGGTGAAAACACCGAAACCCTAAATATACATTAGTTGCTAAATACTGATAGAAACAGCTCTTGTTTGTATTCTTATCACTATAAATCAATAACTCAACTGACCTTTGAGTAGCAAAGCTTTGGAGGCTCCAGGAAATCTACCTTCAGTCTGATGTTCACTACAAGCCACCAGTAGGGGTAAGGCGGGGCAGTACATTCCAACTTATCAGGGACAGGAAGGGGGCCCGACTGGCTGGGTGTGAGACGAGCTATCTGTAGACACTCTGCCCCATGCTCCCAGCCTCACTTCAGGGTCCTGCAGATCCTGACGTGGGACTCCAGGGATGGGAGGGATTAGAAAACTGTCGGCAGGGATCTGCCTTAACCAATAGGGTGGCACGACCACTCCAGGTATAGACACCACCCAGGAAATGTGTATGTCAGCTCAGCCGCTGGCTCGCAAAGTGAGAGGCCTGGAGTGGAGCAGAGGCAATGGGAACCCTGCCCCAGTGTGCACACCCACTTTCTGAACCCAGCTGATTCGGGCAGTGGGGCAGGACTCCTACCTCCTGCCATCCCCACTGCACAGAAGATCTTGGTCTTCCTGGCAAGATGCTCCCATTTCTAACTAAAATATCACATTCTTTAGACTCACTCCTTTTCAAAATTTGGATTCAGGAACCCAAACAGTGGCATATAGTGGATAGAGTGACCTAAGATCAGAAGAAGAACAGTTCTTCTTTTGGTAAATTGAGGACATTTTATGCCAAAAATTCTTTAGGACAAGGCAGCAATCAGATATGGTAACTATTCTCATCCTACCACTATTTCTTGCAGTGCATGTAGCAGCCAAGTGGAGTCTGTGGACAATGGACTAAGTGGAAAGCCTAACAAAAGCATAGTTCTTCATGGAGGCAGAAGTATGAATTGCAGCAGAAGAGGGTGCGGGAGTGATGCATAGAAGTTGAGTAACCCAAGGACCTACCATTTGGGCCTGGTTCAGGGATAGGATAGTTCTCCTAAAGAAAACAAAACAGAAAAATCATTTAGCATGCATAATAAATTTACCTTATGAACATTTTCAATTTTTAAAAATTAAAGTGGAATTTCATTAAAATATATCTTAAGATTAACACAGGCTCAGGCTAAGCTGTTGCTGGGTGGATGCCTGAGGGGCCACACTTGAACAATGGTGTCCCCAGCCCCTTGCCCTTCAACTGTGCACTTTGCCCCGGGCTCAGAAAACATTTGCTCTGTGCATCCCCAGCCAGAAAGGGTGTTTGGGCTGCTTCCCTAGATCTGCCTTCGCTGACAAATCCTTCTCTCCTGAAAACACACATCATTAGATACAGATTTGTTTGACCCGGCAACCTTGGGCCAGGAAAGGTCAGCGTTTCTAGCAGCTGCAGAGGTTGGAAGTGTGAGGCTGTGCTCTCCCCTCTCCATCAGGGCACAGACCAACACTTGGTTCTCTCTTTCAAAACATCCTATTTGGAATTTTAGAGCCTCCTCCACTCAGTATACAGGGGACCTGTATTTTGAACTCTCACAGGTTCAAAGAGCAATCTGAGTTATAAATATTTATAATATCACAAAAATATTATTTTCCCTCAATGCCAACTGGCTAGGAAATTCCTGGTGATGAGGAAAGGCTGAGTGGTCAAATCCAAGTGTTTATTTTATAATTCTTTGAAGGCAGCCTAGAAGAGGAAGGGATATGAAATGTTCATGGTACTTACTATGTGCCAGACAGTGTTCTGGGCTTTATACACATCATGATACATGCTATTTTATAGCCCACAGTTTGCAGATAAGATACCTGAGGCTGGGAAGTGCAATAACTTGGTCAAGTTCATACTGCCAGAGAGTGGATAAATCAGGGCTAAACCCACTTGTGTCTGATTCCCAAGCCTACCTAACCTCAATGCATCCCACGGTACCCCCAAGGTGGAATGTGCCTTTTCTCCTTCAGGGATGACACAAGGAGCTGTCAGTTGGGTGGTGAGAAGGTCGGAGCTGGGCCCCACACATCCAGAGCAGTCTGGGAAGAGACACTACTCAAAGTTTGTCTCCTTCTGAAAGCCTCCCCAGACGGTTTTATGGGCAGCAATAAACAACACTGGAGCTATTTAGCTAACAAGATAATGAGCTACATCCAAAGCAGCCTGACAATTTTTCATCCCTTAATAATTTAAACTGCCTACCTGTGGAAGGAAGACAGGAGGGAGGCAGGGAGAAAAGGGGCTAGGGAATCCATTTAGAAATGGGTAACTCAGGATAGCTGACTATCAGCGAAATCTTTTCCGAAGAAGTTGCTAGGGAAAAAAAGAAGTTGCTGGTCCCACATCTGACATTATGCAACATCAGGAACTGCTGTGTAGTTATGTTTCTGTTATACTGTGCGTGACATTTAAAATTTTTAAGCTGTAGGTTAAAACGAGCAGAATAGCACCCCACACTGCCCCCTAAAGGTACTAGAAGGTAATTTCCCAGGCGCTCAGAGAATTCCACAGCATACTATTAATAGTTTGCCTCCAACCAGGCCAGGCCTGAACACCCTGCTTGAAGGTGGAGAAGGAATAAGATTCCAACTTACGGCAACTGATGGGTGCCGTAAGGCACTGGGTGGCACTAGGAATTACTACTGTAAATATTTGTTGGAGTTTACGTGCGGGAGCAGCTTCGACCTTCCCACAGAACTAAGGGTGCAGTGGCTTTCTTAGACACTAGAGGATGCTGTGCCCATAGCCTAGTTTTTCCTCAGTAGCAGAGAACACTTTTTGGAGAAATTAAATACCTTTCCCCATTTTCTTTTCTGTCCTCTTTCTTGCTAACACCAATCACCCTCACAACTCGGTTTGGCTCCTGACTCCCTTCTCTGCCGGAGACATGCCACTTGAGCACAAGACTACGTTGAGATCAGCCCTTAAGTTTGTTAATATATGCCTAAGCACATCTGTGGAGCTCGCAATGTTTTAGAAAGTTATCACAACATGATTACTAAAAAAACCTTGCTTTTTGTTGGTGACCTTGGCTACAATCCTGTGTACTTAATCACCTTTGCTGCCTCACATTTCACTGGTAATATCTTTCGTTTATCCTATTTCTCATTTTTCAAAATTTCTTACCTCCTCTGAGTGCTGGAACATTCACTTTTATCCCTACAACCCAAGCAGGCAAAAGGAATCCTAAGTGAGATTCCTTATCTGTGTGTGATAGTAACAAGATGTAAGAGTTGAGTAACTGTTCTTTATTGTAGTTATGTCAGTTTTCTAGCATTTTTTCACGTTGTCATAGTTTACATACATACTCTCCTTCTATCTCCTTGAGGTCTCCCCTCCCTCACTCTGAATAAATCATGTAAATCAGGAAGAACTGTGGGGACATGGAATCACCTCTGGTGCTTCTAGCATCCTAAATGTTATCTTGCCTTTCCTAAATATATTTTCTCAAATTAGCCTAAAAATATTTCTAAATCTATCTTAACGGCCCCCTTTCCTCTACTTCTACCTGCACAGCTGAGGTCACACCCTCAAGTACATCTGGCAGCGGCTTGGCCTCAACCTGAGGAGAAATCAGGGGCAGATGCCTCTCCCTCTGCCAGCAAACCTGAGTGGTGCAGTGGTGAAGAACTCAGATCCTAGGAGCATTTGTCCATGCACAAATCCAGGCTCCTCTCCACCAGCTGTGTGACCTTGGGGTAATTACATAACCTCGAGTGCCTTCAATTTCCTCCTCTGTTTAATGAAGATACTCATACAGAGAGTACCTGGCTCAGAGTAAGTTAGCTCTTATTACACAAGAAAATCAAAGTTCTTTTCTTATAATTAGCTCACAGTATGGTTGAACCAGCTTTGGGCAACCTTGTTCTTTTCCTTTTCCAAGGGTAAACTTTTTGTTGTTTTGGAGAAAGTTGCACTTCTTTTTTTTAATGTCAATATCAAGAGAACTTAACTTCTCCTCTAAAGGATAGAATATAGAAGTGAAGTAGGATTCCAACAATGTTATAGGCTTCATTGTATCAATTGTAGATGAGTGTAAAGCCATATCCCCCCTAACTTACAGTGAGGGACAGCAGGCATGGCTCAGAGAAGGTGGTCATCGCTGCCTTACGTCTTTACAGCCCACCTTCTCCCATCTGCCAGGTTCCCTGTCAGCTAATTGGCTGGCTGCCCTGCACACTTAAGGACAGCAGAACAGGAGACTCTATTTTTGCTTCCCCTCCTCCTCAATTTTCCCTCCCTTGAGTTCCTGAAAGGTGTTTTAAGGGTGGGAGGGAAGTCCAAAGTTTCCCCAGTTGGTCATTGTGTCATGAGGCTTTGTTCTTGGCATAGGCCCTGGTAAACAGGGTCAAAGTAGAAGGGTCAGACATTCTCCCAAAATCCTCTCAACTGTTGCCAGCACAAACTACCCGAGCTCCAAGCCTGCTGAATTCTCAACCCCCCCCCTGCACCCACATGTTTATATCCAGGGGAACTATTTCACTACTGGTTGATCCCTCTCCTTCAAGATCCTACGTGGGGTGGGAAATGAGGGGAAAGAGGCCTGAAATGACTTCCTAAATACCGTGGGAATTGGGGGAGATTTAGCGTTGGATGTGCTGGGGTTGTGGTGTCTGGGGACATCCAGGTGGGGCTGTCCAAAAGGTGGGCCAAGGTTAGACTCATGAACTTGAATCATGAACACAGACTGAAGCAAAGCCTGCAAGATGCCTTCCCTATCCTCACCAGGCTGGGAAGGTGACTCCTTCCTCTCCTTTGAACTTCCCCAGAACTTGGAACTGAATCCATTCAGAATCAGTAAAGGATTGTTTAATTCTCAGTTATGATAAATAATCTTGAAAAAATAATTTCCTCCTAATTCAAAACATATGAAAACAACCACACATGAATTTACTAGATGATTTTTTTAGATACAGAAATAAACATTTATTTAAAATGAGAAATAAAACCATAATGAATCACAATTGTTAAAAAAGCTTAGCATGACAGAACACAAAAGACAGTAAAACAATTATTATTATATTGACTTATTGACATGACTAGATGATTCTTTAAGCAAAAGTACAAAGTCTGAGCTTTCAGATGCTCTAGTCCAGTGATTTTTCAACCTTGTTCATCTCATGGCACACATAAACTAATTACTAAAATTCTTCAGCACACTAAAAAATATACTTTTTGTTGACCTGACAAAAAATAGGCATAATATTTATTCAATCACACAGGACAGCAATTGTTGTGTTGGTTATTGTCATTTTTATATTTGACAATCTAAGGGAAAAGAGGTCAGTGCCCCTGACTAAATAGTCAGGTACTGCATATTTTACAAATACTTATGGTGCCCTGGCTGGTGTGCCTCAGTGGATTGAACACAGGTCTGCGAAGCCGAGGGTTGCTGGTTGGATTCCCAGGCTAAGGCACATGCCTGGGTTGTGGGCCAAGTCCCCAGTAGTGGGGGCATGTGAGAGGCAACCACACATTGATATTTCTCTCCCTCTCTTCCTCCCTCCCTTCCCCTCTGTCTAAAAAATAAATAAATAAAATCTTTTTTTTAATTTCCTATGGCACACTGGTTGAAAAATCACTGCTCTAGTCTGTTACTTAGCATTGAACAAGTGCTGTGTTCAGGCCCAAGTAATTGAATGTTTACACTAAAAAAAAAAAAAAAACTGTTGAACTGAATATCAGTTTACAAAATCTGACCATATTCTCTCCAGTTATATGAGTACACATTTCTCCTCCTTAATTCCCTTAAAATTTTTTAAAAATTATATATATATAGATAGATAGCTTTGTTGTTCCACTTATTTATGCACTCATTGGTTGTTTCTTGTATGTGCCCCCACCAGGGATTGAACCTGCAATCTTGGTATATTGAGATAATGTGCTAACCAACTGAGCTGGCCGGCCAGGGCTTCCTCCTCAATTGCTGACATGCAATTTTAAAACAGAACCCTCCCCTACACCCGTTAATTCTGGTTTCCCCTTCAGAATAGGGTTAATTTTTACCATGTCTCTTAGCAGTACTAAAACTTACTATTTGTGATAGTAAGTACTAAAATCCTATTTGTGATATTGTTTACTTCTCTTCCTGCTTTTCCCCTAAAAAGAGGAAAATTTTAGCTTTCGCAGGCAAAGGCACTGCCCTTTCATACCAGTATTTGCTGGGTTTAATTTCCTGTTGTTTATCTGTTTGGGGGTTTGTTTCAAAGCTGAAACAGTTAATGTAAAGGGAAGGAAGGTATTTCTTTGGGCTATTTGCTGCTACCCAGTTTTCCCTTTTTCTGAAGTAGTTTTAAATTCTGTTTGCAGTCTCAACTGCCTCTGACTGTTAAGTCTAGCTCACGTTAAAGGTTAATTAGCATGCATTTCCCCGCTAACAGTAACTGCTCCTCCTTAAAACCGATGAATTCGATTATATAGAAGCTGCTGGCTCCATCAGCTGGTGGCAGAACTAACCAGGACCAAGGAGAGATGTGATGCCCAGGACCACTTGGGCTGTTGAGTATTCAAGGACCCCTCTTTCTACAGTCTCTTTCTGTTCAACCAGAAATCTTAACAGTAAAGTATATATGCAAGGAAGGGGACATTTTAAATGTGTTAGGTTACAGACACAGAATTATCTTAGTTTTTAAAATATTGTTACAGGTTCAAAGTAATTCTTTCGAGCCAGGGCATAATACAGTTCCTGAAAGAGCGAAAACTCATGTCTTCATGGAACTCATTCATTTTTAAACTTGATCGTGGCACATTATTTTCTCTGCTCTTTATAACTAAACATCAACCCATCATCCTAAAATTATTTTTCCTTTAACTTGCTCTCTCCAAACACAGCTGATGATAAAACATTCAGGTGTGCATCAGTGCCTGGAGACATATATAAATCCTATCAATAATTCTTGTGGTATTCAGCAACTTGGACATAGGGACCATGTTGTTCCTGTTCTCTTTATCCAGATGCTTGTGACTAAAATCTGGTAGAGCTGGCTGTCAGGAATAAGGGGGATAAAGCGTACTTGGCATGGCTAAACTATTACCGATGTGTAATGCAATATGGACATGAACTGACAGGAGCATTTTGAAATGTCTATAGCATTTTGACATTCCTGTAATATCCACAAAGTCTGTGAAGCTTTTGTAAGAATTGGGGATTCTAAAATTTTCATTAATATAGAAACTAACTCATGCTTTTCAAGTTCACATGACCTAAGATTAATTCTTAATAAGTAAAAGCCAGCTTAACTTTGTTGGTTTAAATAAAACAGACATGTCTTTATTTCATCTGAGTTTTACAAACATAAGTCCATGTTAATAACTGACTTTGATGTCTAGGAAGTGTTTCTAGAGGATAGGTGATTTAGAAAAATGAATAGTCGAGGCTACGGGAAACCTAGGAGGGCTGCTTGGTTCCTCCCTGCTCCCTGGCTTCCCATTTTCCAGTCTCTGCATTCCTTTCTACATCAAATGCATCTAAGTTGGACTTTGATGAGGGAACTTATGAGTTGACATTATTGAAAGACACCTTACACTATTGGTAATGGTCGATAAAGTCACTTCAAGAAACTGCAAAGTCTGGAACTGCTTCCTTTCACAGCAAGCTCCCAGGAGACAAAGACTTTAGATATTGCTTTTTAGAAAAGACATCAAATAAAAGAAACTCTCTGACTTCACTGGACGGGATCTTATCAGGGGCCCAACCACAAATGGACATCTACCTCTGTCTCTGACACTTGACTCTGCTCCAACTCTAGGATCAAAGGGGACCCTGGAATGAGAAACTGCTGACAGCAGAGGTGGGCAGCTGTCCCAAGACATCAAAGCCTGCGTAACTGTGGATTGGTATTGAACTTGGAATTACTTGTCTTTAACTATTTGCCAATGATATTAGTCATACAAATAGTTACACTTGTTATTTGGATTTTTTCTATACTCCAGCTGTTTACAATTACTGAATGTGTGTAAAATAACTTAATACTCTTCTCATGGCTTATGTAAATGTTAGACTAGATGCTAGATACAGAAAAATGAGACAGGAGGCAACACTTGGATCCTAATGTGCAAAGGACAGCAATAATCCAGAGTGCTGTTTCCCAGTGAAGGCCATAAGACGTGATTGCCCTCCATGGACCTGCCCTTCCCTTTTTGGGAAAATTTCACCCCAACTCATCCCATGGTTATGGTGTTGCCCCATCCTCAGTGGTCAATAAGATGACACAGGCACTGAGATTTGCTAGGAACAAGCCTTCTTAGCTCTGGGAGACCACATTATCAGACCAAAAGGTTGGTCATCAATGCATCCTTCAGAATAATTTATGACCAAAAGGGGAAATTGTAAATGAAAAAGGACTTCTTTGAAAAGTAACCTCTCAGGGTGATGTGATCCTAATTCCTAACTGGACAGGTCATGGTGAACAGTCACATCTCAGGCTTATAACTTATTTAGTAAAAGGCTTATCTTTGCCTTAAACAAAGCCCTGCCCATTGTTTCTATGCATCTAGGTTAACACACCTTTGAAATACCCCCTTTTATTTATTATTATTTTTTATTGTTGTTCAAGTACGGTTTCCTGCCTATTTGAAATACTCCCTTTCAGACCCCTCCTTTCTAAAGGAAGCCACCCTCAAGAGAGCACAAAACCTCATTAACTATTCTATAATCCGATCTTACCTTGCTTCCTCCCATCTTCACGTAGTCTTCCTTTGTTACCCTCCTAATTTAATATGAATTTTAAAACTGCAAAACTGTTGTTCTCAGGAATACCTTAGATCTTGTTCCCTGGCATGTGTCATTTGGACATTTCTTAACACTGACACCTTCAAGAGTCAGTTCAAGCAGTATTCATCTCTAGGGCCTTCTTCCTGGGCCAAAGGCCCCTCCCTGGAGGCCTTGACTCTGACCTCCAAAGTCCACACACTGTTTTATTGTTTACTTCAACTCTGTTTCCCTAGAGTAGCTTGGGGTTAGAGGCTGTGTACTCCTCCTCCTCTTCTCTGGGTACCCAGCCCATGCATGGCACATGGAAGGTAGACTCTCTTCTAGTATATGTTTGTGGAATAAAGGATTGAGTTTGAAATTACACTGTAAGCTGTGTAGAGCTGCACCATTTTTCCTTCCTCATAATACCATCTGGCATTGGTAGCAGTGAACACTAATAGTGTCGTTTTAATTCAGGACCTTGAGTGGAGGCTCTCAGATGAATGAAGAAAGCACTGGAATGGGACTCTGAACCTCTGAGTTCTTGTCTGGGCTTTATGTCATTTTGGGGGATGGAACTTCCTTCTAGAGGAAATAGAGTTGGCTCAAGGCAGGAGTTCTTAGTCTGGGGTCTACAGACCTCTAGAGAATCTGGAGGGGCTTATAGGAAATCTGAAATTGTTGCATTCTGTAGGGAGAGAGACCACAGATTCTCATCTAGTCAAAAACCGCTAACCTGGGTAATCTCCTGTGTGTCTCCAATCTAGATCCTGGTGATGTGTGTTCTCTTCGCAAGGAAAGGAGGTGCTAGGGAGTGGCAGAGATAGAGGGCACTCGTCCACATGTCCACCACCATCCCAGGCCCATCTGAGATGGACTTTGTCAAGGGATCCCTGGCACTATCCCAAGGCTAACTCTGCAACTCCCAAAACTTTGGCTTCAAGAGCCAGAGAACAGAGGCAGGGTCTGGGCAGAGAAGACATATAAATAATGCTCTTAAAGGAGCAGGAGAGCAGGATCAGAAAGGAAAAAGAGTAGAGAGTGAAGCAGATGCAGACTAAGGGAGGTAAGGAGGAAAGGAACTTTATAGACAGAGACTCTCAAGATGCAGAAATCTGGCAAAGGCACAGGGAACACCACGAGTCCTGGTGATGGAGGCCTAGGCTGGAAGAAAAGGAGGAAGGAAGTGGGTACCTCCAAAGTGCTGAGTACTCTCCTGACCATAATAATCCTGCAAAGGAGGTTATATCAGCTGCAAGCAGAGAGATTAAATATGCTTTTAATGCTTATAAAAAGCATTATAAGCTTTTTAATGTCCCTCTGGCCCTCCTTTCTGCTCTGCACTGTCTGCCTAGGGGAGAAGTTCAGGCCATGTCCTAAATCAAGCAGCCTGCCTGGTAAGTATTCTGAAAAGTGCAGTGACAGAGGTGGACTAGCTGGCAAAGGAGGGAGGAGGCATAAATCATTTTGCTGCCTACCAGGGCTCCAGCCACGTGCCAGCCTTGGGCTAGGTCCTGAGGCTTGAGACAAGAATCCTCAGCACCTTAGCACCAAATATCCACCGCCAACCGCCAACTGCCCCCGCCCCCCCCCCCGCCCCCAACATGGCAACTATCCGGGATCTGAGTGGCCAGAACTGGCAAGGTGCAGGGCCGGTGCAGGGCTGGAACTGGCGACCTGGCTTGCGGCTGGGCTCTGAAGTCAATGGGGCAGGGTAGGGCTAGGTTCCCCACTCCCCTTCCCGTTTTACCAGGCGCAGGTCCCCGGGTCCGTGTACCACCAGGGAGAGGTTCTCGGACTTGGTCGCCGCCATGTCGCTCTTGCCTCCCGGGTTGAAGCTGCAGTCTGCAGGACGTGTGGAGGTTCTGGTGGCTGACGAGCCAAGGGTCCCGGATAAAGGGCTGAAGGCCGGGCTTGGGCCCAGCAGTTATAAACCGCGGCCAGGGGCGGGGCTTCTTGGCCCCTGACAGCTTGGGCGGGGCTTGCGGGGAGGGGCGGGGCTGTCCAGCTCTCTCACGTGAGAGAGAGAGGCCTAGGGGTTGATAAGGCCGTTGGAAGAGAAAAAGCCTGTTCTCGGCCTCGAGCCAATCAAACATTGCTGACTTGAAAGCTGCCGTCGCCTACACTTTGAGGAACAGGTGCCAAGAGAATGCAAAGTCCATGTTGGCCCTGTGTCCCCAGCATCCAGCAAAGTGCCTGGCACGAGTAGGAGTGAATGAACTAATTGGTGCACTAATGTAAAGAAGCTGTGAAATGAAATCTTTGGGTCTCTTTTTAAGTATTGATTGCTTTGAGAGAGAGAGAGGAAGGGAGAGAGAAGCATCGATTTGTTGTTCCACTTATGTATTCATTCCTCCGTTGCTTTCTTATAGGTGCTCTGGCTTGAGATGGAATCGCAGCCCGTATTCAGGACGTTACTCTAACTAACTGAGCTACCTAGCCAGGGCTGTGAACCTTCTTCTCTTAATCAACTCTGCTTCTTATGATAGAAGCAGGATTTCTGCCTAAATTCTTCCTTCATGCTTCTCTCCCCTCAGAAACAGTGAAGTTTTACTCTAACGGGAGAGAGCAATCCACTGGACAAGCCAAGTCCACAAAGGACCCTACTTCATTTGAGAACAGTGCTCACAATTTCATTCCATGTAGCCTCTTTTTCACTCTGCCAGATCCTTTTACCTCCTTCAGGAGAATTCCCTAGCCCTTGAAGATGACTCCATGTGGCACTTATTGCATGCCCCACATATGGGGCACAGCCTGTACTTTCAATCCCTTCCCCAATGCACTGAAAGCCCCACTGAAGGCAAGCATTTCTTAAATAGAACCTGGTAAAAATGTTCTGTACAGTGTAGAAGATCAAAAAATATTTGATCATGAATGTAGATCAAGTTCTAGAATCTCAATAATGACAAAAATGTGGGGGGGGGGGTAGTGTTATAAGGTGTGACAAGTCAAGAGCATGGATATTTACAGGGTGCTTACAGAGTCAGATCTGTACTTTGCTTTGAGAGACCTCCCACAAAGCTTGGCTGTGCTTGCCTGGCTCTTCCAGCAGCTCCTGCCTTTAGCTCCTAGGCAGGCCTTGCTGGGAGAGATGACTAAGTGAAGGTTTGCCTGCCTTCACTCATGTACCTGAATTTGAAACTCACCATTCAGAAGCATTTGAGAGCTTGCTTCTAGCACATGTCGTCAGTTTGCTCAAACGAACTCATAAAAATTCTCAATAAAACACAAAAACTCGCCTTTCTCTCCTTGCCTCGTGGGGTTTCCATACAGTTTCCCAAGCATGTCTTTTCAGCTGGTGAAGCTGAAGATGGAGAAAGCTCCAGGAATATCCCTCAGAGACCTGGTCTTTCCCCAGGATAATAAGCAACCCCGAGGCATCAGAATACAGTAGTCAGGACCTGACTAATGATGACAAGTCTGGGACCTCTGGCAGACCAAAGATAACATCCTGGCCTAAGTTATGTTTTAGCTCCTGAGTGCTAAGGTAGAACTATCCCCTGGTTACTTTCCCATGAGACCAGACCAAGGGACACCAGAACAGACCTCAGATCTGTAATCAAGACCTAAATAAATGAGTTATTACCCTTATCTCACCTTCATCAATCAGTTCCCAGCACAAATCTATAATCCATATTGTCTTGTGATTTTGCCCTATATAATCTGTAACATACACGCCATCAGGGAGTTTGGGCTTTTGAGCGTTAGTTACCCATTCTCCTGGGTGATGCCATTGTAATAAAATAGCCCATCTTTCTCCAGTGCAGTTTTCAGTGTTTAAGTGTTTGGCTCTGCTAGCATCAGGTGGGTAAACTTCTTCTATTCAATAGCAGAATTGCTTAACAGCGGAGGGCCACTTGAAGTAGACACTTTTTAAAAAATTTATTTTTAGAGGGTCAGGGGGTGGGAAAGCGAGGGAGAGAAACACTGATGGTTGCCTCTCACATGCCTCCAACTGGGGACCTGGCCCATTACCCAGGCATGTGCTCTGATTGGGAATCAAATCTGTGACCTTTTGGTCCAAAGGCCAGCACTCAATCCATTGAGCCACACCAGCCAGGGCATGAAGTACACACTTTTTGACTTTTAAATTAAGACTAGAGTACCAGAACCAAAGCAAAAGTCATTAAAATAATGACACAACAGCCACATTTGGACTAGTGTTTATTTTCTCCTGAGTAATAATACTTTGAAACTGTTTGGAAGGGACAAAGAGATTTGAAAAGGCAGGAGGCAAATTTAGAAATATATCCTATGACTAGGGTCCTTAATAGAGAAGCTAAAAGGGTGAGTTGGCAGGATTTTCAAGAAACTGACATTTTTAAGATAAAAAAGTAAGTTACTATTATAGTATTTAAACAACTTTTTGTGACATTTCTACATAATTTTCTAACAGAGACCAGCATTCACAGTGGTGAGGAAGAGACTTTTCTAAGCATTTTACTGAATAAGGGATAAAATGCTGGCATTGCCATTGCTGGTGGCCTGCTTGGCAAAGCTTCTCTGGGTCCCTGCCTGACTTTTTCAAATAGCACAGCACTTTGAGGCACACTCTCACCTCATGAAACTTCAACAAGTTGTTGATAAATTTCTGCTGTGAAAACTTATTTAGAATTCAGAAATTAATTTACAAGATGAATATCTTCTGGGGTCACATATCTAAAAGCAGGGAGCCATTAGCCTAGAGAACGTTTCATCACAGATGCTGGGTTACTTCAGGTCTGATTTACACAGAGTACTAATGAGAAAAATTAGAGTGCCAGAAGAACTCAGTGTTCCCAAGGTCAGAGCAATTGAAAAATCTTGATTTCCAGGTTTCTCCATTTGGTCATCAACTATTCAATTACCCAAACCTGGGTATTTACAATAACAACAACAAAAGAAATAAAAACAAACAAAAAACATGTGGTTTCTTGCAGACCTTAGAAATAAGGTTTTCAATGAGAGCTGAACTAGTAAAACCCTTATGCAATGGATGAGATTAGTGCACTGCCCTAAGGAATTAATAATATACCTACCACTAACAAATCTCATGAAAGGGTTAAAAAGGGTTAGGACAAGGGACTCAGAAAGCAGAAATTTTAGTCTAGAACTACCCAGGGAAGAGAGACCCAGGGTGGTAGTAGTAGCTGGGCTGCTACCAAAGAGACTAGAAGCAATGGCACCAGTTAAAGGTTATGCTACATATCAGCTAAGGATGGTGACCTGAACATAGACAAATGGTGGAAGTGAAAACACAGTAAAGCGGAAAGATCCAAGATTTATTCTGAAGATAGTTCCCATGGGACTTTGTAAGGGATTGGCTTATGGCAGTTGAGGAGAAGATAATAGAAATGTTGATTCCCAGATTTCTGACATGATGAGCTTAATGGATAAGATGCTATTATCTGATATAGGTAGCACTGAGGGAAGAGAAGTAATTTTGGAAAGGCCAAGTTTGAGATGCCTATCAGGTAGGTGAAACAACCCGAGGGAATGTTTGATATAAGAGTCTGGGAAAGTCTAGGCTTGAAAAGTCTAGATTTAGAAATCATTGGTATGTAGACTATATTTAAAGAAATAAGAGAGAACGAGATGATTTAGGGAGAGAGTGTAGAATGAAAAAAAAAAAAAAAAGACAGCCCAGGTCTTAGCTCTGAGATTCTAATATTGAGGGGCCAGGAAAAGGAAAGGGACCAGCAAAGGATGCTGAGAGTCAAGCGAAGCCATAATAAAAAAGTCAGCTTTTTAAAAAGAAGCAGCCAACTATTGATTACTGATGTGAGATAGGTTAATCAGTCAGGACAAGTGAAATAAGGAAACTAAGACAGATAGTTAAAGGGACAAGTAGTTTATACCCATTTAGTAAATCACAAAATTTTATCTTCCCAACCAAGGACACTTCAGAGTAAGTGGGTTACACTTCTACAGCAACCATAATATAAATGGCTTAAATCACTTTACTTGGGGAGATAGATAACAAAAATGAACTTAGCTCCATTTGTGCCAACCACACTCAAGGACAAGTGAAGTCATTGGACTAAATCTCATTTTGGAGTATCAGCATAAAGCTGATGAATATTCTATTGAGATTCTCTCCTAAAACCTGCCCTAAAATTCCTGCCTTTAGAAAACAAGTAAGAACCTTCATGACAAAGACCTAGCAAGAGCTCTCTCTCTGCAGCATGCCTTCCTTCCCTCTCCGCTGTGCATCTTTTCTCTACTAAACTTTTCTCTCCATGAGACTTGCAACCCGAGGATCAAAGGACAGTGGCAGCAGGTCTCAGACTTACCCCCGAATCTGTCTCCCAGCACTCATTCTCTCTGACTTTTTCGTAAGCTAACAGTTGCCCTGCCATGGCTCACTTCTTCCCTATAACGTTTCTGGGAAGCCAAAGCAGAGCACTGCCTAGGCTCTCTCCTGTTGCTTCTTCAACCCTAAGCCCTTCCTTTGTTTCAGTGTCTCCAGCTTTATTTTTTTCATTTATTTTTATTGTATTTTTCTGTTAACATTTATACTCCTCATACTCTCTTCCACCTCTACCCACCCTCTCCCCGCCACTGAAATCACCACACTGTTGACCATGTCCATAGTCCCCTTTTTTTTAACTCAAGCTCACCACCTTCTAAACTCTCCCAACCTAGAGTTGTTGGTCTGCTCTCTATCTATGAGTTGGTCTCTATTTTGCTAGTAAAGAACTTATAAAACTCAATACCCCCCCAAAAAAAACAATCCAATTTAAAAATGAGCAAAAAACCTGAATAGACACTTCTCAAAAAAAGACATGGCCAATAGACACATGAAAAGATAACATCACTAATCATCAGAGAAATGCAAATTAAAACCACAGTGAGATATCACCTCACACCTGTCAGAATGGTTATCACCAATAAATCAACAAACAGCAAGTGATGACAAGGATGTAGAGAATGGGGAACTCTTTTGCACTGTTGCTGGGAATGCAGATTGCTATGGCCACTTTGGAAAGCAGAATTGAGTTACCTCAAAAATTAAAAATATAACTGCCTTGTGACCCAGTGAATTTATCCAAAGAAACCTGAAACACTAACTTGAAACTATAAGCACCCCTATATTCATTGCAGCATTATTTACAACAGCTGAGATTTGGAAGCAGCCCAAGTGTCCATCAATAGATGAGTGAACAAAACAACTATGGTATATTTACACAACAGAATACTACAAGGCCACAAAAAAGAAGGAAATTTTACCTTTTGCAACAGCATGGATGGACCTAGAGAGTATTATACTAAGTGAAATAAGCCAGTCAGAAAAAGATAAATGCCATGATTTCACTCAAATGAACAAACTGTCTCCAGCTTTAATAAGTGTACTTTCAAAATCACCTGGATACATGTTGTGAAATCTGAAAAGTACTCAGTGGATTGAGCAACAAGGAGGTCACTGGTGATCATGGGAAAGAGTTTGGGTATGAAGGTATGAGAAGGAGACATATTGGGTTGAGATCATTCATCCATTCTTTCAACAAATATGTAATAAGTATCTATGACATACCACATTCAAGGTGTTAAATAAGACAAACACAATCCCCACTTTGGGGAAGGAAAGCCATTAAATAGATAATCACAAAAGTAATTATTCAACTGTAATCATGATGAGGGCTATGAAGAAAAAAGTAAGGTTACCATGAAATTATGTAACAGGAGAACCTAGTCCAGCCTGAAAGCAAGGGAGGGTGGCCCCTCAAAAAGTGATGTATAAGCTGTACTTGAAAGTTTTGGGTAGTCACAACAGTGAGGCAAGGGAGAGAAAGTGCGTGTGTCAGGCTAAAGGAGTCCTAGAGGGAGTGGGTGGGGACCATCATTAAAAGTCAGTAGTGTGGCAGGGCTACAGTGAATAAAGGGACCCAACCCTGGGTGTACATAGGTCTCCTGGTGTTTCATATTTTTGGAAATACAGAAATGCAAGAAGAAATGTAGCAAGAATGTCTGTGGCTAAATATCTTAGGGGAAATGCTGGAAAATTACATTTCTCCAAGGTAAGGAGTTCACTCTGAGGTACAGAGTTTATTTTTGCAGCAAGAATAGGGAGATAGCTTGGTGGTAGAGGCTCCCAGAGCTGGTTTGGTGCTGAGAATCAGATAGGGTGGAAAAAGAAATCCTATTGACCTGCCTTACTTGCTGGAAGCAGTGGGGCGGAGCAGGTAGGCTGTGTCATGAACAGCCCAACAGCTGCCTATCTTTGTGGCTGGAAGAAGTAGGAGATAAAAGAGCTGCTATAGACAACCTGGGTTATAGGGGAAAGTCTTGTTAGCCTAGAACTCATTATTGTCCTCTTCCCTTCAGGTCATGTCTACAAATAGCTGGTCCAGGAAAATAATTTACCTCACTCAGAAATTAGATATCAACAAAGGACCAGAATAGGAACTGTACAAATTTGATACAGGAAAAAAAAAAAAGAAGAAGGAAGAGGAAACTAAATGAATCGAAATGCAGACAAAGAGTATTCACCGGGTTTATACTGCTGAGGAACAAAGGGAACTTGTGATAGGACAGTTTGCCATAGAACTGAAGGGGACATCCAATGTGGAGGTCCTACACACTGAGGGCAGTGGTGGTGGGGGGACCAACATGGGGTGGGGGCAACACAGGTGTGGGAATCTAGTGGGATGAAAAGTGCATCCTCACAGGCCAGTGGTAGTAACATGGATGTCAAAGTCCTGGAAGGGTGAGGAGGAGTCCACGCAGAGGCAGATAGCTCAGTGTGAGGTGAGGAAGACTCAGTATGATGAAGGGATAACCACAGGGAAGGGCCAGTGTGGGTTGCAGGAGCCTGGGTAGGCTGGGGACAGCATTCGCACAGGTGAGGCAGCCATAGAGATGAGAGATTGACACACACAGGGCATTGATAAAATAAGTAAATATATCAAGGATTATGGGAGCAAGGTTTCTCATGATTGAAAAAGGGAGGCATAAATATGAAAAAAGGGGGAAAAAAAGAATGAAGCCTTTGTGGTGTCATATACAATTGAACAGATCAGTGCAAACTCACAGTTTTCCATGTAGATAGACATAGAAATGAATATATATTATAAATATCTGTACATGTGTTCACATATACTCCATAGCTCTGTCTACTGGAAGAGCTTGGGAACAGTGATATCTGATAGCAAAGAGCATTTCTAGCACTCAAATCTTGTTTTTAAAAAAAACAAAAACATTTTATTTATTTATTTTTAGAGAGAGGGGGAAAGAGGGAGAGAAACATTGATGTGTGAGGGAAACATCAATCGGTTGCCTCCCACTCGTGCCCCAACCAAAGACTGGGCCACAAACCAGGCATGTGCCCAGACCAGATACCAAAACGGTGACATTTTGCTTTGTGGGACGGTACTCAACCAACTTAGCCACACTGGTCAGGGCCAAATCTTGGTTCCTAAATACTATTCTCCACTAAAAGGAACTACAGTACCTTAAGGAAATGGCTTCACGTAGGGTCTGGGACATGAAAAGTACAAGATGAACCTGGTAAATCTTATTGTGCCAGAATGTGAGAAATTGTTTCAAGAATGATGCCACACATGAAAGGACTCAAAGCCAGTTTGAGGAGACCTACTGGCTAAACCAGAGGCAGTTTGAACATAAAAATAAATAATAATAGTAACAGATTATAACCCATTGAACAAAATAGGAAACCATGAGACTGAACTGTTAAAATTAACCAATTAATTAATTAAAAGTATGACAAAAAATGAGTAGTTACATAATCCAAAGCACTGCCCCACAAAGTATTAGTTACACAGAGAAAAAGGGTAACTTTATAGTGAAAAATCCTGCATATACCACCTTAATCAAATGAGCAAAGTTAATATGATCTGCATGGAACAAATACAAATCATGTACCTTTTGATAGGATGCAATGAAAAGAAAACAGCGTTACTACTGAGACAACCATGCAAAAAATGCATAAGTTGATTCTAATCACAAGAACACATCAGACAACTCAAATTGAGACACATCTTGCAATAATTGGTGTGTGGTGTTTAAACATGTCAATGTCATTATGTCAAAGAAAACCTGAGGAAATGTTTCAGCTAAAGGAAACTAAACAAATAATAACAGAAGGTGGCACATGATCCTGAATCGAATCCATTTGCTATAAAGGACATTATCAGAGCAATTGGTAAAACTTGAATGGGGTCCAAGGATTAACTGATAGTAATACATATTATATATTAATGTTAATTTCTTGGTTTCTAAGATCATGCTGACAAGGATTAGGAAACTCAGTTTTTTGTATTGTACTTGCAACTTTTCTATAAATAAATTTGAAGGAAAATTCAGTGATGTATTTACCTTTATAAAGAGTAAAGCATTTTTGAACATGTAAGAACTCAAGAAGTATTGTTTCTATAAGCCTTCCTTGAAGAAACAATTAGAAGATGAATTTAGCCAACCAAGTGATGAATGAGAAAACTACAGCAAAAAAGGAGGACTATAGAGTATAAGAGAAGGCAAAGAAAAAAAAGTACTAATTTCATTATTTGTTTATATTAATATGTTGATAAAAATAATGCCTAGAAAATAAAGATTAGGTGTATAAGTTATAAAGACACCTACTAAAGCAAAAATATAAGCTGATTTTTCAGAAAAAAGTAGTTATTAATGTAATGAGGTTCAGAGCGTGGGTCCCCTGAAAATAGGGGAACAACCCCAACAATCCTGTTTGTCTTCAGGATTTAAGATACATTGCATAACAATGGCAATTTAATAGCTGTGCCTTCCTGAAGGGAAGAGGGCTGCAGCCCAGGGCAAATTGTATGCAGGACTCTGAGAATGTGCAGTGACTCCTGATATGCAAGCGTAGCGGGAAGAGTGTGGTAGGAGCTCCTGTATCACCGGCACTAGAGGCGAGGATGGATGCCCTTGCCTCACTGGGAACTTTTGCATTGACTAAAGATGGCAGCCAAAAGAGGGTAAAAGACACTGGGGAACTGGCAAAAATGGTGGACACTAACACACCACAGGAAGGGCCAGGCATAAGTCTACACAGGAAGTTCCTGGCCAAACATTTAAATGAGGGCAGACTGAAGCTTAGGGAGAGAAAGCCAGGAGGTCTTCAGTAAGAAAGGAGGACCACCAGGAGGTCTGTAAGTCAGTAAGTCTGACTTGAGGTCAGTCTGGAAGTCTGCCTTGAGAAGATAGAAGCAGAGTTTATGGAGCAGCAGGGGGTGGGGGACACCTACACAGCCACATGGATTCATGAGCGACACTTGGAGCTAAACTGTGGCCAAGAGTGCTGAGCTGCACACTTCTGCTTTTCTGAAAGATGGTACCTCTATATTCTGAAACTGGCCTGGCTTGGCAAAGGGAGGCAGGACTGTGTGCTTTTGGGTGTTTTTAAAGGGTGTAGGACATAATAGCAGATAATCTGCCATCATTCTAAATCCGTATAACCTTTAAATAAATAAATAACCCCTTTTCTTTTCACCAAACTCTTGCATTGGGAGTCATATTTCTTGACGGCGGACAATCAAACCCCACAGCTGTTTCAGAACAGCATTGATGGGGTTCTGTAACACTATCACATTTTCAAAGTTTGAAAAGAATCTATAAAGAAATAAAAGTCATCTAAATTAGTTTCCTGACCCAATTCCAACCAGGGGGTAAAGGGGGCTCCCCACACACTAACAAACAATTCTCAAACACCAGTAGTTGTTCAACTCAGTTCTGACACTATCTACCCAGAGATAGCAGCAGATTAAACAGATTAAGAGTTTATTCCTATAAAACCTCACCCCCCTCCCTGCCACACACACTTTCAGATGCAGGTCAGAAGCACAGGTAATAGCCTGGGCTTGTACCTGTGCTTCTGACCAACTGGCTATAGATTGAAAGTTCCAACGACCCTCTCCAACTCAGAATGCCAATCACAAGTCATGTTGTTACTTGTACTTTTGACCTTCAGGCTGTAAATCAGAGATTCCCACAACCCCTGTTTTGGGTTCAATTAATTTGCTAGAATGGCTCACAGAACTCAGAGAAACGTGTTACTTACTAGATCACCAATTTATTGTAAAAGGATAAAATTGAGGAACACCCAGATGGAAGAAATGCATAGGGCCAGGCATATGGAACTTCCATGCCCTGTCTGGGCACCCCACTTACCCAGCACCTTCATGTGTTCACCAATCCAAAAGCTCTCTGAACCATCATTCTGGGTTTTTAATGAAGGCTTCATTACATAGGCATGATCAATTAACTCACTGAGTATTGGCAATTTATTCACCCTCTGGATACTCTCCCTGTCCAGAGATCATAGGTGAGGAAGTAGAGGAGTGGAACCAAAAAATTCCAACCCTGTAATCACATGGTTAGTTTTGGCAACCAACCCTCATCCTTAGGTGCTTTCTCAATGTCACCTTGTTAACATAACAAAAGACATCTCTTCACTCTTGACATGACATTAGGCACTTCCAAGGGTTTTGTTGATGCAAAACCAAATATATACTTTTTATAAATCACAGTACTGCAGCATCATAAAAAATAATCTAAGAGAACTAAGACCAAATATATGTCAACTTGATAAGTATAAATGGACAGAACTAATCTATTAAAAGAATTCATATTGAATCATAAAGTAAAATTCAACCAGATGCTTGTATACAAGGGGCCCAAAACAAAATAATTCAGAAATCTTCACAATTGCAAGCAAAAAGAAATCAGGAGGTATAATTTTAATATTAGGCAAAGTTAACACGAGGACAAGCAAGTGCTGAAGATGACAAAGAATACTCATTTGTAGTGACAAAGAATGCAGTTTACAATGGATTTACCAAGTTATGAATATCTATGCACCACACAGAATAACATCAACATAAATATTTATTAAAACATAAAACCACAGTATATACAAAAAAGAAAGAAACAGTACAGTAGTCCCTCCTAATGCATGGGGAATATGTTCCAATATCCCTAGTGAATGCCTGAAACCACAGATAGTACCAAACCCTGTGTATATATTCTTCCTACACACCTGAACTATTAACTTGGGGAAGAGGGTATGCTTGTTTTTACTCTCCAGAAGGATCTTTGGAGCTGCCAACAAAGAGGATTAAGCCATATCATGGCTATCTCGCCCTCGACCCACCTCCACTCCATTGGACTCTCCTGATCCAAACTTCTCTAAGCTGTGTGTCACCCCCCTGAAGTGGAATTCTAGTAAACATTCTTGGACAGGTATTCATCATTGCCTGCAGGGTGTGTTCTCTACCAATCTCAGAGGACAGATTGATCAGCTCCAGCTTGAGCTCCACCAGCAGCTCAGTGACATCAAACACCTTCCTGAACAGAAATTGTTCCAGACCCTCCACAATAAACTACAATGCCTGAACTCTAAGAACTAGTTTGATGGACTGAATTTACAGGTTTGGGTCCTAGCAGCCTTTGGGTGCCTGATTGTCTTTCTTCTTATTTGTGCTTTACAATGTATATGGAAATTGTTTACTCGAGACCACATTTGGGAACAGCAAATAGTAGGTTTCATAGGCTTAAGAACTACAGTTATGTTCACAAACAAAAAAGGGGGAGATGTTAGAAACCACCCTGCCTGGTTTCAGAAGTTGTAACCCCCCCATGGCTAAGGCTGAGTAAAGAAACCTTGGGACCATAAGCTACTAAGGAGACAAAGCTTATCTTCCCAGCTGGGGTGCCACCTCTGCCCCTTTTACTTCACCCTGCTTGGCCCTGGACAGATGACTGGTTAGCCATTGATGGGTAAGATTCCTCAAAGGAAGGATGACCTAAGATAGGCACAGTCATGAAGGAGCCCTCAGAGAAGAACTTGGGGGGCTATAGAAAAAGGGGGTAGTGGACCCTCACACCTTGGCTTTGACATAGCCTGAGTCCTCATTCCATCTGCAAGAAGTCCCCTAATCTCCTGGCTGCCTTACTTCCCCTACCTAATTTAAGCCTGAAACAATGCTAGAGGGAGGTTCAACTCTGGGCAGGAATAGGTGATTCCCAGGGGTGATCAGACCTAAGAAAGAATGCATAAAATCCTATGAAATCTGCTTTGCTAAGAATGTCCTCAATTTTCTGATAAGGGTCCAAGCATAAAATGAGTTTGTTTCCCAAAGTTTTATGGCCCTTTAGCTATCTGACCCTGACTCAGAATAAGCCCTCATAGTTCTTTGAATGTTATTTATTGTTTGATCATTACTGCCTGACAATGATGAATGAAGATATTCCTTGATGTAATGCTCCCAGAAAAGCAATAAAAGCTTGTCCAGGCAAGGGTCAGGGTGCTCTCTCACTCAGTGGCCATGCCGTCCCTTTTTCTCCACAGGATTTCTGCAGTCCATGTGAATTTGTCAAATCCACAACACCATGGACACTGCTGGTTGGAGTTGGCATCACACACCTATGATAAAGTTTAATTTATAAATTAGACTCAGTAAGAGATTAACAATAGTAACTAATAATAAAATAGAACAATTATAACAATATACTGTAATGAAAGTTATAGGAATGTGGTTTCTCTCTCTCACACAGTATTGTACTCTACCCATCCTTGTTCTTGTGCTGATTTGAGATGATACAGTGCCTATGTGATGAAATGAAGTGAGGTGACATTAGCATTGGGACATAGCATTAGACTACCCTAAGGGTTAGTTGAGCACAAGCACTGCATACTGGGACAGAAAATACCTAATGGGCAGGTATCATATACAGCATGGATATGTTGCGTGAAATGATGCTGTCCTAAGTGGGACAGCAAGAGATTTTATCATGCTACTCAGAATGGTGAAAAAATGTTAAACTTATGAACTGTTCATTTCTGGAGTTTTTCTTTAAATATTTTTGGACCACGGTTGACTATGAGTAACTAAAACCTCAGAAAGTGAAACTGCAGATAAGGAGAGACTACTGTAGCAGGAGCCTTAACAACATAGAAGTTCTAAATTGCATAATTGATAACATAGATAAAACTTGGCATTCTAAAAAGAGAATAAAATTTCTTTTAAGTATCCATGAATAATTCACAAAAACTGACCATATATCAGGCCAAAAAGAAAGCCTCTGTGAAGAACAAATGGCACAGATAGTACAGATATCTTCTAAATACAAAACAATAAAAAAGGGAACATTTGCTAACCTGTTTTATGAGGTCAGCATAACCATAATACCCAAAGCAGACAAGGATGTTACAAGAAAGAATAATCATGGAAAAAAAGAAAAAGAAAAGAAAATTGCAAGCTAATCTCTTTCATCAATATAAATGCAAATATCCTAAACAAAATGTTAGCAAGTCTAATTGTAGTAACACATTAAAAACATGTGTGGTTCTAAACAGGTCAACAATGTGATTTGTTATATAGTCAGGGGTGAGCCTCTGTCACACATGGCATAAGATGTCATTACCAGGAATCATAATA
Source organism: Artibeus jamaicensis (assembly GCF_021234435.1). Lineage (NCBI taxonomy): Eukaryota > Metazoa > Chordata > Mammalia > Chiroptera > Phyllostomidae > Artibeus > Artibeus jamaicensis. The sequence continues at coordinate 29,893 of NW_026521795.1, read as the reverse complement.
GTAATTTCCCAATTGAAATGTCAATTTGAAAGCTTCATTTTTCATAGTATCATGTAGGAAGAGGAGGAATTTAGAAATTACAAAATCACAATTCAATAATTTACCAGCTATATGACTGGGGAGAAGTCCAGACAAGCATTAGTCTCAACTTTTCAGCTTTAACATGAGAATACTACTAGCTACTCTTTCATGTTCATTTGTGGAATTAATGAGACAGTGTTTATACAGGCAATATTTTAGGCTGACACCGCAAATTATTCTCACAGTTAGAATAACATCAGTAAGACCCAAATAAAAGGGATGATATCAGACACACCAGTAGAAATGACACAGCCAAAGGGATTATTGTGAATGTGAAATAGATGCATCTCAGGAACATCCAGATCACATTAAAGTGGTATGGGTGTATCTCAAGAAAATATAGACTGGACAGGACTAAATTAGATTAGGTTTAACCCTAATCAATTGCATAATAGTGTGGAAATTAAAAATGTGCTAGCAGACAGGATATTTAGGCTCCAAAATCATCCTGGGAAGACAGTTCTTTGATCTAAGGACATGAAGAGCTAGTCCCCACAATGAGGACATCCCCATAACAAATGTGGAGGCACCAGACCATCAAAGTAGGGTGTTATCAGCTGTTGTAACCATCCTGAACTCCCTTCCCCTACCCTCTGGTCTCCTGCTCACTGGGCAACCTTCTAGCGACATTTTGGCTTCCATACATATTTGCTCACAGAAAGGGGATGCAATAGTGGGTTCATTCAATTCCCTTAGTGCAGTATGGGTGAAAATCTAAAAGCCCTCAGCCCAGGACATTGGCCATCTCACTTCTCCTAGTGCTTTGGAGATGCTAGTGAGGATACTTGGTTACTTACTGTAGTTTCCATCTTTTCCTCCCATCCCAATGTAGTCAGGTTATGTGGCAATAAGGAGGGAAAGTGAGGCTTTGGTGATTCACGATTTTGGAGTAGCTGCTAAATAATTCAACAAAGACAAGGATGTGGTGATGATTTCTCAGACTTACCAAATACTAGCACTTACCCATTCTGAAGAAAATCAAGCTCATTAGGCGATGGATTGATATTTATATGGCCACTTCTTGTTCTCTCTCATATTTTAAAGAAAATCTTATATTAATCAAACTCCTTATCCTTGCCTCGTTTTAAGCTTTCTTTCTTTCTTTCTTTCTTTCTTTCTTTCTTTCTTTCTTTCTTTCTTTCTTTCTTTCTTTCTTTCTTTCTTTCTTTCTTTCTTTCTTTCTTTCTTTCTTTCTTTCTTTCTTTCTTTCATCATGTCTCATTATCTCCCAGTAAGGCAGTACCAAGATTGCTCACTTTCATCACCTTTATTTTTCTTCACTCAATTCACCTCACTATGTCAGCCTCTAAGCACTGGCAAAATAAGGGAGTAGACTTTGTTCTGTTTGATCAATGTTGTTTGCACTTAATTATCCATATGGTTTCTAGCTTTGACATTTAAATCAGTGATTTGTTGCAGGATGTACAGAGCACCAAACTCTAAGGGAAAAGGCATGACATACTACTCCCTGTCCTGAAAGAGATGACACTCTGTGGAGAAGGACCTCCTCTCCCCAGGAAAACATGCATCAACTCAAATGACTCAAACAGAAAAGTAAGATGGAGCTTCCTGTTACTGCAAGGAGAATAATAGGTGTGCTCTCCAAAGCCAGCCTGTGATAGAGGCTAAGAGCATGGGCTCTGGAGTTAGTGTATTGGGATGGACTTCTATTTACCAGGTGATTTTAGACAACTACTTAAGCTCCCAAACCTCTTCTCTGTAAGGTAGAGATAAATTCACTTTCTACCTCATAGGGTTGTAGTGAAGATTACATGAGATAATACATATGAAGTGATATGCATAATAATAATAATCAATGTTTCTTAAGCATTTCCTTTAGCCAATGTGGCAGCCTAAATAATGGCCCCAAAGGTATCCAGGTGCTAATCCCTGCAACCTATGGATTTTTACCAAAGGAAACTTGCAGATATAATTAAGTTAAGGATGTTGAGATGGAGAAATTATTCTAGAATAATTTGGTGGATCCTAAATGTAATCATAAGTGTCCTTATAAGCAGGAGGCAGGTAGAAATTTTACTACATAACAAGGCAATGTGATGACTGAAGCAAGATGCTACACCACTGGCTTTCAAGATGGAAAAAGGTGCCACCAAAGAATGCAGGTCCAGATGCTAAAAAATGCAAGGAAACATATTCTTCTCTATATGCTTGGGAGGGAACGTGGCCTTGCAGACACCTTAATTTTAGCCCACTGCAACAGATTTCAGATATCTGACCTCCACAACCATAAGAGAATGTGCATTGTTGTTTCTAGCTTCATTGAGATATAATTGACATATAACATTGTGTATGTTTAAGGTATACAATGTGATTATTTGATACATGTATATATTGTAAGATGTTTACCACCATAAGGTTAGTTAACACATCTCTCAGCTCACATAATTATCATTTTGTTGTTTTTATGGGAGAATATTAAAACTATACTCTCACTGCAACTTTCAAATATACAATACAGTATTATTATCTATAGTCAACATGCTGTACATTAGATTCCTCAGAACTTACTCATTTTATAACTGAAAGTTTGCACCCTTTGCTGTTGTTATCTTCCCATTTCTCCCATCCCTCAGCCCCTGGCGTAGAACTCTGTTCTACGACTTCAGTGTTTTTAGATTTCACATGTAAGTGAAGTTATACAGTATTTGTCCTTTTCTATTTGATTTATTTCACTCATAATAATGCCCTCAAGGTCCAAGTTGTTGTGAATGACAGGATTTTCTTTTTTCCTGTGGCTGAGTAACATACATGTCTTCTATACCTGATTTATGGAGTATTTTTATCATAAAAGAATGTTGAATTTTGTTAAATGCTTTTTCTTATCTATTAATGGGGTGTAACACATTTATTGATTTGCATATGTTGAACCATCCTTGCATCCAGTGATAAATCCCACTTGATCATGGGATCATTAAAAGAAAAAGAATCCACGGGGTGGTTTCGTTTCATTTTTAAATGGAGCACGAAACAGTGGAGCATAAGGGATGCAGGAGAATATTTCTGGCAAAGGGAATATCAGGAGTCAAGGCCTGGAGGTGAATGTTAAAGGTTTTGATGAATGGGCAGATGCTGAGAGCATTAGACAGAGTGTTGAGAGACATTATAGCCAAAGGGTAAGGGCAGTGGGTAGAGTAGGGTAGTTAGGAGCCCAGCACCCAAAATGGACAGCTATACTGTATTATCAGGGGATGAAGCTTTGTTATTCTCACACCCTCCAGGTTTTATTTTATTAATATACATCATCTTTAACAGTTTTAAAGATGAGTCAAAAATTTAATATAGTAAGTCCTCCCCCCGCCCCAAACAGTGTACAGATTAATGATCAAAAGCCTAGTTATTACTATGGAAGACTCAACCAGCCCCTCTCTTCACCATTCAGAAGGTATTTGTGTTTTTAAGGAAGTTGCCCAAAAGTAACGCAGAAAACAAACCAACTCCCTGTGACGTTTGTCCCTGTGGCCAGAGTCACAGGCAAATCCAGAAAGGAAATGGCCAGGATTTCTATCTGCGGCTTGACTTTGTCCCAGCCCAGGCCCAAGTGATTACTGAAGTCCCTGGGAGTTTGAATACAGGTCAAGGTTGGTAAACACTGCTTGGCCAGGGTTCTGCTTCAGTATAAAGTCTTTCTGCTTCCCTTAAGTATTTTCCAAATTTTCTAGGCTCCCTCAACCTGAGGAGCAGCCTTTAAAACACAGCTGTCTACTAGAAATACATGTGATGCAAGCCCTATATCTAATTTTAAACAGTCAAATAGATAAAAAAAGTGAAAAGAAACAGGTGAAATTAATTTTAATATTACATTTTATTCAACCCAATAGATCCAAAATAATACTTTTAACCTCAAGTATCTATATAAAAACAATTTTTTGTGTACTAAGTCTTCAAGATCCAGTACAAATTTTGTCATTATGTACATCTCAGTTCAGACTAGCCATATTTCAAGTGCCCATAGCTAACTGTGGCTGGTGGTTAGATTAGACAGCATGGGTATAGAGTAACTTGACTTGCCTCCTCCTTCCCACTCTACCTCCCACTTCTACCAGGTGCAGGGATTTGAGTGGTGGGACAGAAAAGTTCAGGGCCTTGTTGTCACGCTGATGTATGAGTCCACTGGAAAAAAACAAAGTTTCTCTTCTTCTGAACCCTCCTCATCTATTCTAATATCCCTCTTCTTTCCCCTTTTGAAATCAAGGACTAGTGCTTTCAGAGAATTTGGTCTGTACTGAATTATAGCATTTATTTCTCTTTGCTATACAGTCAGTTGTTTGTGTTTCAAACTCCCAAACTAGATTACTAGTGCCCTAATGGTTTTTGTCCCACTCCTTGTCATCTCTCTTTGTGGTAGGTTCAGCACTTAGTCATCAATAAATGTTTGTTGAATGAATAAATGAATGAATAGAGACAACAGTTACAGGATTGATGAGCATGTATTATGGAAACCTTCATTTCATCTGGCACCTCCAGGTCCATACATCTTATTTCCTGATAAACAATGAAGCCAATCAGGACACTGTTGGTCCCTGCCTAGAAATTGAGGGAAATACTTGCCTTTATCCTCTGGAATCTCCTGCTCATGAATTCAACAAATAGTTCTGAACAACTGCCATGTTCCAGGTTCTTTGCTGGGTGCTGTGGGAGCTGCAAAGATGAGTAAGAAACATCCTTGCCTTCAAGTCCCTACATAGCTAGCTAGTAGGGGCCTTTGATAAGTATACACAAGTAATTATATTTAAAAAATTTTTAATCCTCATCTGAGGATATGTTTTTTAATGATTTTAGAGAGAGTGGAAGGCAGGAGGGGAGAGAGAGAGAGAGAAACATCAGTGTGAGAGAGAAACATCAATCAATCGCCTCCTGTATAAATCTGACTGGGGATCGAACCTACGACCTAGGTATGTGCCCTGAGGGTAATCAAACCCACCAGCTTTGGGTGTACAGGATGACACCCAAACCGAGCCACCTGGCCAGGGCACAAGTAAGTATAATTTTGAGTTGAGTAAGTTGAGTGCTATAAATGGAATAAAGAGTCTTGTGGGAAGAGGAGTATGAAAGGGGGCTTGCAAAAGAAGCTTCATTCAGACTTATCCTTTGAGATGATGCTTGAAGGTGGTACAGGTGGGAATGGAGGGAGGGAAAGAAATAGCTTTAAAAAATATAACAAATGAGGAAGAAACACAATACAGGTTGGTACAAGAGCCAACTAGGGCAAGAAAATGAAACTGACTCCAAAGATAAGAGCAGGGTAGAAGAAATCACGACAAGGTAGCAGAGGAGCAAAACCCATGAAAGGGGTGAGGACTCCACATCTGGCAGGTACGCTTGTTTAAGAAGGCAATGCACAAAGACGAGCTCCTTGGAGCAAAGTCGGGAATCCCAGGATGGGGTAAGGTAGATCTGTGTCATATTTACAGCAGCAGAGGCAGGGACTAGAGGAATGAAAAGCCCTTGGGTCAAGGAAGAAGAAATCTGCTAAAGAATGTTATGCAACCAAATTTGAGCAAAGCCCCAGAGTGAGAGAGAAAGGACAGTAAGATATTAGGTAAACCAGAAAGAACACTACATTTCGCAGGAGAAGTGGGTGATACTGTGCCTGGACTGTACTGCATGCCCCAGAGATCACAGGAGCAGTTACAACAGGGAATCAGACACCAGTCTGGAAAATTAACCCTGGGTGGGGAGGTGGAAGGAGAATGGAAACAGTAATTGACTGGGTTGGAGTCTACCTTACAAGTCCTGATCGTCTTTTCCAAGCCACTAAAATCAGGATTCATGCCTGTAGGTGTGTAGGTAGTTCTGTCCACATACAATAGTTGCACCCATAGCAGTGGGAAAAATTCCAAAATGCACTGGGGCAGGTGTACAAAAGGAAAGCAGAGAGAATCTGATTTAAAGACAAGAGTGATTTACTTTCAATTTTATTTTTAAATTTTAGGGTACTTCTACTTTAGAAAAAAGACAGACCAGGCCCTTTTGTAACTGGGCAGCCTGGGCTATGACTGCATCCCACCATGTAAAAGAATAACACAGATTTGTGGGAAAGAGAAGAGGTTTTTATTAACAGGGTACACAATTTGAGGGCGGTGGAAGCATCCCTGTTACAAGTTAACCTCTGCTGCAAAGCACAGAAATTCTCTTGTTTCCAGAATGACTGAAGTCCAAATCCATGCCCAGAAGTTCCCCATTATTGCTTATCTGTAGCCCAAGATCGTTACCTGAATGGGTCTCTATCTCTCCCGCTCCAGGCTCTCTCCCTCTCACCTGGCACAGCTGTCTCTCGCTCCTGGGGTCTAGGGTGTGCTGCTAGATCACTTCAGCAGGTAATGCAGGGGAAGCTCCATCCATAAAGCCAGGAAGCCTGAGGCCACCTGTTCCCTTGGGGCCAAGGAACTTTCCCGGCTCAGCCTCTGTGCGCTGCTCCCAGCCTCCATGCACTGCTCTCAGTCCGAGACCTGTGTGGAGTGTTGCACATCCCAGCAGGGGACTCTGCCGCGGGGAGCTGGCTCCTGACAGTGTGAAGCCTAAGCCCCAAGCGCTCCCCAACCTGGGACATGAGGCAAGAAAGACGCTTCTGCCCACGTTCTGTTTTAAATTCCCTCCCAGAATCCCATGTACTGTGGGAGTGTCCAGTTTTTCAATGTGCGCTAATGTTGGCCATGTTTGTCTTTGCCCCTCTTCCAGCTGCTACGTCGCGCGGGGGGCAGAGTTCCTAGCCACGCACAAGGGGGCACAAACGTTTTGGCCTGGGGTGGGACACCCGAACTCTGCTGCGGCTTGCTGACCTCTGCCATACACGTGTGTTTTGAGCTTTTCAGTACCACACAGTCGCAATGCAAGCTCCCTCCCACTGGGTCACAATCTGCGGTAATTGTTCGCTTTCCGTGGGAAAGCGAATATGGAAGCGTGCCCCAGCTCCGGTTTTGATCCCAGGCTGCCTTCCACGCTTCCCCACCCCTCTCAGGGGTCCCTCTGGAGAATGCGGCTCTGCTTCTCTGCCCCTCCTCCTGCTGGCTGTGCTGCTCAGTTGCAGGAGCAATGCATGCTGCCTTGTTTACAGTTGCCTCCGTTTACAGTGATGTCAGGCTTCTCCCTTCAGAGAAGGCAGGCTCCTGCTGCTCCTTTTCAGTCTGTCACCTTAGTGTTTCTCCCTGCCCTTCTGTGGGGAGGTGCTGGTTCTGGTGTTGCTTCTGGAGTCACCCCTCTGTTCCCTAGCAATTAGGCCTGATCACCCTGTTACACATTCACCTTTCAGAGCGTGCATACAAGAACACCTGAAGAACACGTGATTTTGCACTCAATGACACACACCCAAGTCTGTAAAAGAGACGCTTATGACCAGACACTTAGCATGTGACAACTGCTAGGCCCTGTGCAAAGTGCTTTTACAGGCATTAACTTACTCCTCCCAGTGTTACCTATGACACTACCTTTCATACTATCTTTATCGTTTAGATGGGGAACTGGTTACAAGATAGATCATAATGCTATTGAAAGTTTTTTTATATCATAAATTCATTATTTTTATCATAAAACTATTTGGATTTCTTCATACTTGCATCAGTTTCAGTAAAATATATTTCCTAGAAATTTAGATAGTTCACTTAGATCTTCAAAATTATTAGCATCAATTTGGTCAAATTTTCTCTTATAATTTTATTAATTAATGTCAATAGGATCTGAGATGTATTCCTCTTTTCATTTCTGATACTGGTTATGTATACTTCTTTCTCTTTTTCTTTTTTTTTTTTTAAATAAATTTATTTATTTATTTTTGAATTGTTTATGCTGTTACAGTTGTTCTATTCCCCCCTTCATTCCCCTCCACCCTGCCCCCCCAACCCCACCATTACCCCCCTTTAGCTTATGTCCATGTGTCTCAAGTCCTTTAGGTTCTATATTTCCCATACTATTCTTGCCCCCCCATCTATTTTCTATCTACTGTCTATGCTACTTGTTTTCTGTACCTTCTCCCCCCGTCTCCTCCTCCCACTCCCCTGTTGCTAACCCTCCTTGAGATCTTCATTTCTATGTTTCCACTCCTGATCTAGCTGTCCTTTTAGTTTGCTTTCGTTTTAGGTGTGGTTGTTAATAACTGTGAGTTTGTTGTCCTTTCACTGTTCATGTTTCTTTAACTTCTTTTTCTTAGATAAGTCCCTTTAACATTTCATATAATAAGGGCTTGGTGATGATGAACTCCTTGAATTTGGTCTTATCTGAGAAGCACCTTATCTGTCCTTCCATTCTAAATGAAAGTTTTGCTGGATAGAGCAATCTTGGTTGTAGGTCTTTAGATTTCATGACTTGGAATATTTCTTTCCAGCCCCTTCTTGCCTGTAAGGTCTCTTTTGAGAAATCTGCTCACAGCCTGATGGGGACTCCTTTGTAGGTGATTGTCCCCTTAGCTCTTGCTGCTTCCAGGATTCTCTCTTTTGTTTTAATTTTGGCTAATGTAATTATGATATGCCTTGGTGTGTTTCTTCTTGAGTCCAACTTTTTTGGTACTCTCTGGGCTTCTTGGATTTCTTGGAAGTCTGTTTCCTTTGCCAGATTGGGGAAATTTTCTTTTATTATTTGTTCAAATAGTTTTTCCACTGGTGGTTGTGTCTTTCCCCCCTTCTGGTACCCCTATAATTCGGATATTGGAGCGTTTATAGATGTCCTGGAGGTTCCTAAGCTTCTCCTCATTTTTCTGAATTCTTATATCTTCATTCCTTTCTGATTGATCATTTTTTTCTTCCTTCTGGTTCACTCCATTGATTTGAGTCCCAGTTTTTTTTTCATCTCTATGGGTTTCCTGTGGAATTCCATTCATTTCCCTTAATTTAGCCTTCATATGTTTCTCTAATTTGTGGCTATAGTCCACCAGATCTGTGAGGAAGCTGATGACCAGTGTTTTAAACTGTGTGTCTGAGAGATTTGCTATTTCTTCGTCACTTAGATTTATCTCCGGGGCTTTGAGGTCCCCCTGCGACATTTTTGGTCTGTTCTGGCCCTTTAAGTGAGAGAAGCGGCTCCTTGGAGTCCCAGGTCGCTGGGTTGTGACTGTATGTGGGGGCGTGGTCAGAGCGGGGAAATGCCGCCGCCGGTCCGACCGCTCACTCCTTCACCCGCGCGCAACCGGGCAACCACAGTCAACTCGCTGCCACCGCCTCCCCACTGACTCCTCCGTAGTCGCTCACCCGGTGGGCCGCTGGGTCGCTCACTAGGTCCAATCCTGGGTTTGGAACCCGTGCGACTGGATTCGCGCGTCTGGATTCCGCGCCCGGGTCCGACCGAGCCCTCCTTTGTAACTCCTCACCCGACGCCGGTTTCGCCCCTTACCGGTCGGGCCGAAGAATTTGTTGTTAGCGGACTTCCGAAAAGTTCAGTTTTCCGTGTTCTGGTTGTGTTTTCTGATGCTAATATTTAGTTGTCCCTAAACTTGGTTGTGTGAGGAGGCAAGGCACATCCACCTAAACCTCCATCTTGGCAGAAGTCTCTCTTTCTCTTTTTCTTGACGGTCTGGCCAAAAATGTGTCAACTTTATTAGTCTTTTCAAAGAAACAATTTCTTGATTTGTTGTTCCTACCTGAGTTTGTTTCCTGTTTCATTAATATCTCCTCTTATGTCTATTATTTCCTTCCTTCTATTCTCTATGGGGGTATTTTTGTTGTTTTTTTCTAATTTCTTGAGATGAATGCTTAGCTTTTTCTTGTCTAAAGCAAGTGTGTAAGACTGCACAGTTTCCTAAAGCATGGCATTGGCTGCATCCCACAATGTTTGTGTTTTGTTACCATTTAGCTTAAAATATTTTGTGATATCGTGATCTATTTTTATACATGGGTTATTTGTAAGTGTACATTTTTAATATTCAGATATGAGAATTTTTCTAGTTATTATTTTCTACTGATTTCTTGCTTAATTGCACTTTGGTAAGAGAACATGCTTTAAATATTTCAATTCTTTGAAATTGTTGAGACTTGCTTTATGGCACAATGTATGGTTTACAGCAGATCATATTTTCTAAAGTGTGTAGCAGGTTACATTTTCCAAAATGGCCACAACAACATTTTTAATGCCACATGATCTTTTGCTAAGTGATCTTGCCACTTGCCCATCAAGGTAGAGGAGTGGGGGGAGTCTATGCTTCCATCCCCTTGAATGTAGGCAGCCCTATAACTAACCAAGAGAAAATAGCTGGCCCAATAGCTTTTGCTTCTAGCTTCTTAGGAGATGGCCACCATGTAAGAAGTGTGACTGCTCTGAGACCACTATGCTGTGAAAGACGTAAGCCATGTGGAAAGACCCAGAGGATGAAATATTTTGAGAAAAGGGGCCAAGAAGCACCAAGGTGCCAGGACATGTGACTGATGTTGCCATCTTGGATATCTAGTGTAGTGGAGACTGCAGTCAGGTAGGAGAGCTCAGGTGTTAACTGCCCATCTGAGCTAGTAACCACAGAACCCTAAGAGATAATAAACTGCGACTTTGAGTTCTATATCTAAGGTTAGTTTGTAACATAGCAATAATTATCTAGAACACTGGTTTGTTTAAATGTTCTATTAACAACTGTAATTGTTGAGTGGGATGTTCCATATATGTCAATTAAGTCAAGTTCATTAGTTTGTATCAATATGTCCAAATCCATATCCTTAATGATTTGTTTTGTTTTCTATAATTTACTGAGATAGGTATATTGGCAATTTCTCAGTATGATTTTATAATTGCCTAGTTCTCCTTTTACTTCTGTAAATTTTCAATCTACATATTTTGAGGCTAATTTATTCAGTGAGTATAAATTTAGAATTGTATTATGTATCTTCCTGGGGGAGACAACCTTTTATCATCGTCAAGTATTCCTCCTTATTTCTAGTAATGCTTTTGCTTTAAAGTTTACTTTGTCTTATATTATAAAATTATATAGTATTATATAATTACACCGGATTTCCTTTGGTTAGTGTTTGCATGTTATAGACTTTTCCATTCTTTTACTTTCAACATTTCAAGATCCTTATATTCTGTACTACAGACATATGTGTATATATGTATACAAAATGTACATATATTGACATTTCAACACTCTTACATTTAAATGTCTTTTATAAACAGCACATAATTATTTTTAAAACCAGAACTGCCAATAGTAGTCTTTTCATTGAAGCACTTAGTCTCCTTACCTTTAAGGTACATATTGATATACAAGGTCCGGCACAAATAATACCCTTTTTATTACAAAATCTTTTATTATAAAATCATGAACATGTAATTCTGTAACATAATAATATCACACTCAAGCATACCATATAACATTTTAGGTGAAATGTTCAAATTGCTATCCGTCTTGTATGAGACATTCACATAACCTACCAACCACACTCAAGCAGCCATTAGTTACTTCTGCTAGACCCTGTATTTAAGTAAATAATTAACATTCCTACTATACATCTCCCTTTAAAAAGGGAAATTTTTTTCTCAGAAAAAAATGAAGGTTATTACATTGATGCTGTTCACTTAAAAACTACTCCAGCCCCAACTAGTGTGGCTCAGTTGGTTGGGCATTAATTCTCAAGGTGAAAAGGTCACCGATTTGATTCCTGGTCAGGGCACATGCCTGAGTTGTGGGCTTGGTCCCTGGGTGGGCTGCGTATGAAAGACAACTGATTGATGTTTCTTTCTAACATAGATATTTCTCTCCCTCTCTTTCTCCCTCCCTTCCCCCTCTCTAAAGATAAATAAATAACAAATTTTTTAAAACCTACTCCAAATACATCATCTCTGTCAATTAAGATGTTTTACAAGCTTTTGTTCCATGTCTTAACTATGTAAATGTCTTGGCTAAATATATTTTTTTACCTTCAGTTATGCTTGTGTCTTCCAATCCTTTAGAAAATAAATGGAGCTACCATGAACTCTTTGTGTCTTACAGGAAACCTAATGCTTCCATACACAATAATCCAAAACTGAGTTCAGAAAGTATTAATTTGATGATCATGCATCATGTATTTTGTGACAGACACCAGAATATCCTAGTAATAATAATAATGAAACTATACAGCTTTATTATTAAGCACTTACTAAGTGCTAGGTGTTGTCCTAAGCACCTTACATGTATTACGTCCTTAATCTGCACAATTGCTTGTAATTTTGGCACTATGATCCCCATTTACCACAGACAGGTTAAGTAACTATTCTAACATCATACCACTATAGTTGAAATTTAAAACAAGATAGTCTGATTCTGCGCTCTTAGCCATTCCTTTATGTCACTACTGACATGTTCTGCCCTTTTCCCTGCAGAGAGTATGAGCCCAAGTAGCATTTATGAGAATATTTGCTTTGTTAATAATGCAGAATGCAAAGTAAATAGAAAAACCAGATAGGTACTCCAGGAACAGTCAGTATATTTAATAAAATATAAAAAGCTTCAAGTGGGTTCTCCTGGTATGCAGTAGTAACAGGATGACAGATATATCACTGGGCCACTAGGCCTTTCATTTGAGTACTTCAGGGAATCAATCATGTTGAATAGAAATTTATGCTAAATAGTATTTCTGGGAGTAATTTGTACCTAGTAAAAATGTATATACTCATAGGTCTGGAAGGTCCCTTAGAAAACAATTATTCCAGACCACTCAATTATAGTATTAGTAATTATCTCTCAGAGGTGGCATTCTAATGGCCTTTTACTTTTTATATTATTTACTTATATGCTGTTTAAGTTTTTATAAAAGTGCATCACACACAATCACAGAAATAAGGTGGTTATTTCTGCTGAGATGATTTAGTGAAAGAAAGAACAGCCTTTTCAACAACTGGTGCTGGAACAACTGGATATCCACATGTAAAAGAATGAATTTGTACTCCTGCATCACATCACATACAAAAATTAACTCAAAATAAATCACATACCTAAGTGTAAAAATTAAAACCACAAAGATCTTAGAAGAAAACAGCATTAAATCTTTATGATCCTGGTTTAGTTAAAGACTTCTTAGATACAAAACCAAAAGCACAACCAACAAATGAAAAATAGGAAAATGGGACTTCATCAAAATTAAAAATTTTTGTGCTATAAACAATGCCATCAAGAAAGTGAAAGACAACTCAGAGAATGGGAGGAAATATCAAATTTACAAATCAAGTATATGACTGGTATATGTACCCAGAATATGTAAGAAGTCTTAAAACTCATTACTAAGATGACAACCCAAATTTAACATAGGCAAATGACTTGAAGAGATGTTGGTTTGCAAACTCAGGAACTTCCCAGCTGAGATCTGTAACTGGTCTCCATACGTGAAGGGCAAGGAGAGACTGAAGAAAGAGGGAGACCATTCCAGATTGGTAGGTGGCAGGCTTAATAAGCAAGGGAACTTACTACATATGAGTCTTGTCTTGGGCAGCCACAAGACAAGTAGATTTTTGCAGCTGTCCACCAGAATCTTAATAGTTTGTATAGAGGCCTTAACTTGGTTCAGTCCCATATACCATCCATATACCATCCATGGTCTCAAAAACACATTGCCCTCAAGCTGCATCCTTGAAAGTGGCTCCTACCATGGGAACCATGGACACAATGTACATTCCAAGGATGGGAAGGGGTAAACAACCTTGGATTGCCCAGGTCCAGCTCATGGGTCAACCAGTGTCACATCTTCTTGATGACCTCCTCCAACCTCCAAAGAAGATATTAAAAAATGGCCAATAAGCATGTGAAAAATGTTCAATATCATTCTCCATATGGGAAATACAAATCAAAACCTCAATGAGATACCACTTTGTACCCACTAGGCTGGCTATATTCAAAAAGACATAATAACAAGTATTAATGAGGATGTAGAGAAATTGAAACTCATATATGACTGATAGATTTGCAAAATGATGCAGTTACTTCTGAAAACAACTTGGCAGTTCCTCAAAATATTAAAACATAGTTACCATGTGATTCAGCAATTTCACTCTCAGATATAGATCCAAGACAAATCAAAATATACATCTACACAAATTGTACACATAATGATCAGAGCAGCATCAGTATTCATAATAGCCAAAAAGTTAAAACAACCCGAGTGCCCATCAGTTGATGAAGAAATAAAATGTGTATATAGATGATGTAATATAAAGTTACACACTTAAACATATATAATCTTACTAAAGAATGTTACTCCAATAAATTTAATTTAAAAAAATGTTTGAATGTGACATATCATACAGTAGAATACCATTGTACTTAGCGACAAAAAGGAATGAAATACTAAAACAATCTATAACATGTATAAACTCTGAATATATTAAGCTAAGTAAAATAGACTGTCACAAAGAGCATATTTTATATGATTCCATTCATATATAATGTCCAGAATGGGCCAACCTATAGACACAGAAAAGAGATCAGAGGCTGCCTAGGGCTGGGGGTGTGGACGTGGGAGAGGGACATGGGCAAAGACTGCTAATGCACAAAGGGTATGTTTTTAGGGTAATAAAAATATTCTAAATCAGATTGTGATGATGGTTGCACAACCCTGTCATTACACTAAAAATCACTGGACCACACCCATTAAATGGATAAATTGTATGGTATGTGGTTATATCTTACTAAAGCTGTCAAGAAGAAAAAAATGGCAATTTCATGAAATCAATGCAATATGATTTAAGATGCCATTCATTATTAGTAAAGGTTATTTGCAGTCAATACTTTACAGACAAAAAGGGAAATACTTTATAGATATAAAGAACTAGTATCTTCCATGCAATTCTCTCTCACAGAGTGAATGCAGCCTCAAAGCCTCACTTATGATTAGTTTGGAAGTAAGAGACACAAAATATAGTGCCTTAAACAAAAAAGTTTATTTCTGTCACATAAAAGTCTAGGGGTAGGTGATCCAGGACTGAGATGGCAACTATTTCCACAATGCCATCAGGACCTAAGGATTTTTTTTGGTTTCCTGCTTTGCCAACCCTAGGGTATGCTCTTATGGTTCAAATGATAGCTATCAAATTCTCATTCCAAACCACAAGATGAAAGAAGAAGCAGAAAAAATGGGAGTGAAAGGAAAGGGAGGCAAAGGGTACCTGTCAGAAAGGTTGTCTTTAAGAAAGACAGATGTCTTTATGAAAGGTTCCTAGATGCCATTTCCACTGTGCATCATTGACCAAAACATTGTGAGACAGTCATACTTAATTTTAAGTGACCCTGAGAATATGGTCTTTATTCCAGGTATACGTGCCCAGATAGAAATTAGGAGTTCTATCATCATGGCAGAAAGGGAAATAGACATTCAGAAATAATTAGCAGACTGCCAATGACCCATAGCTTATCTAATGACACAAAGCCCTACTAAAAGCTAGAAAGAAAAAATAATCTGGTCACGAAGGATGAAAGAAATAAGAAGATAAAATTGTACACTTGAGAATTATATAATCTTATTAATCAATGTCATACCAATCAATTTATTTTTTAAAAAGGATAAAATGAACTAATAACTAAGAGCTACACACTAAATTAAACAGTACATAGTCATTCATAGGAATGACTATGTCTAATAGTGAAAAGCATCAGAGGAGACATGTTCACAAAAGGGTAGAGAAATACCCAGATGGGGGGGGAGCATTTTTATTTTTAATTTTTTATCCTCACCTGAGGACATTTTTTCATTGCTTTTAGAGAGAGAGGAAGGGGAAAAAGAGGAGGAGGAAGTGGAAAAGAGAGAGAGAGAAAAAAAGAGATAGAGAGAGAGAGATGTGATAGAAACATCAATTGATTGCCTCTCATACATACCCTAAGACTGAACCCACAACCTAGGTATGTGCCCTGACCAGAGATTGAACCAGCAACCTGCTGGGTTATGAGATGATGCTCCAATCAATTGAGCCACGCCAGACAGGACAAGGGGCGAGCATTTTTAAAAGATGGGAGCAAGGGGCAATATCCATCAGATATGCTGTGGCAAATAAACAGTTGAAGTCAGTAGTAGGTAATATCATACTGCTTTTTACTTCCTGTTAAGACAATAAAATTTTAACAGTTTATCTTTAACTATTTTATTCACATGCTTTGAATACCTGAAAGGCTTATCAATTGATTTTTATTGCTTCTGGTAGTATTTCAAGGATATATATATATTGCTTCTGACCTTTTGTATATACACCTAGTGATACAATCGCTTTGGGAATCACCTTTGTTTTGCTGTAGTTTTTTAAAAGATTTTGTTTATTTATTTTAGACAGAGGGGAAGGGAGGGACAGAAGAGAGGGAAGAAAACGTCAATATGTGGTTGCCTCTCCTGTACCCCCAAATGGGGACCTGGCGTGCAACCTAGGAATATGTTCTGAATGGGAATTGAGCCAGCGACCCTTTGGTTTGCAGGCCAGTGCACAATCCACTGAGCCACACCAGTCAGGAAATATTTTGCTATAGTTTTTGATTTACTATTTAAATACATGAATACTACAGAGGTCAAAAATACTTGAACACTCCCGATGTACACGGCTTGTTATAAATTTACTTAATCCTTTTAATAATTAAAGATCCACAGACAGGCTTGGTTTCTATATAAGAAACATAACCAACTGGATGTGACTAAGAAAAAGTATTCAAAAAAGACAATATGTATTATGTTTCAGGAAAAGATTATTATTTAGGGTTTTTTTAAGTTTTTAAATTCAGAAGAGTTAAATCAAAATCATGAGTATAAACACAGAAAAGTTACTATACGGGAAAAATAGAACTTTCAAATGCCGATAGCGAGGTTATTGTTAAACTTTTGTATTATGAAATTTGATTCATGAAAAAAAAAGCCAGAGCCCACAACATTCATATAACCCAAATACTAAAAAAGGGACATTTTCTTTAGAAAATGCTATGGCTGGTATGTACTTCCTAGGAGAGAGTAGTTTTAAGAAGATAATAGCATCACAAATAATGTCATTTAAAATCTCCAAAATGTAATAAATCCACCAGATTCTATAAAGCATGACCATATGAATAAAGAAGTTGCCTTCCCGAAATCACTACACCTCAGGGCATAGTATGTTTGACACAGGCTAGAGCAAATACCATGTGGGAGAGTAAGAAAGCACTGGCCTGGAAAAACAAGAGAATTGTGTTCCAGTCCAGTCCCCCAATCAGTCATGTAGGCAAGACACCCATTCAAGGTCCTTGCTTCCTCATTAAAAATAATAAATGGGCCCTGGCTGGGTGGCTCAGTTGGTTGGAGCATCGTCCCATACACCAAAATGTTGCAGGTTCAATTCCTATTTGGGGCAAATACAGGAGGCAACCCATCCATATTTCTCTCTCTCTGTATCTCTCTGTCTCTCTTTCTCTCTCCCACCCCTCTCACTCCCTCTCATCAGTAAAAACAATTCCTAAGGTGAGGATTAAAAATAAATAAATAAATGGGTTAGACTTCACATTCTCTGACTCTATTTTCTCTCAGATCCTTTCTAGTACTATGATTCTAAGACACAATGAGGGTTCATTTCAGATGACATAACACTTTTTGCATTAAATCACTGGGGGGGGGGGCTCCGTCCTCCACAGATGAGAATAAGTCTGCCTAGACAAGATCTGCTTGGGGAGGAAAGGTGGCCGATCTCTCAAGAAGGGACTTGAGCCTGTTCCTCAATGGGCTTTTATTGGGTTTAATTTGCATAGGAATACAGGTAAAGTTCATCAATCATTGTCAGGCAGTAATGATCAAACAGTAAATAACATTCAAAGAACTATGAGGGCTTATTTCGAGTCAGATAGCTAAGGGGCCAGGAAACTTTGAGGACATGAACTCATTCTATGCTTGGACCCTAATCAGAAAATTGAGGACATTCTTAGCAAAGCAGGTTTCACAGGATTTTATGCATTCTTTCTTAGGCCTGATCACCACAGGGAATCTGCCCTTTCCAGCACACGGCCCACCTCCAGCATTGTTTTGGGCTTAAGTCAGGCAGGGGAAGTAAGGCAGCCAAGAGATTAGGAGACTTCTTGTAGACAGAATGAGGATTTAGGCTATGTCAAAGCTGAGGGGTGAGGGTCTACTACCCCCTTTTTCTATAGCCCCCAAGTCCTTCACTGAGGGCCTCTTCACAACCATTCCTGTCTTAGGTTGTCTCTCCCTTGAGGAATCTTACCCGTCATTGGATGACCAGGCATCCATCTGGGGCCAAACAGGTGAAATCAAAGGGGCAGAGGCAGGCCCCTGCCAGGGAGATAAGCTTTGTCTCCTTAGTGGCTTATGGTCCCAAGGTCCTTTACTCAGCCTTAGCCATGGGGGATAACATCTTCTGAAACCAGGGAGGGTGGTTCCCAATAAATCACCTCTGCTATATTATCAGAAATTGTCCACACATGAAGTCTGAGTTATTAAAATATTTTATTTCATATTTTCAAGTCAGAAACAGTAATTCAGAATTCAACTATAGCATTCTAAGTTTTAATCAAAATAATATAACCAGAATTATACATTATCATACATTTTACATTCACATCATTGAACCTAGGAGAAATATATACAATAGAATGTTAAAGCCAAAAGTGGGTGAGAGAGAGACAGAGAGAGACAGAGTTTGAGACTTCTTATCCCATGTTTCAATGACAATTACTCTGTAACAATTACTCTGTAACAACTCAGAATTTGTGGACATGTGTTACAAGCTGGGGGAAAAAGTCCAGCCCAAATGTCAAAATACAGAGACAAAATGATTCTGAATTTCCTAAAGACATATTTTTGAGGAAGAACAAGAAATCATCCCATTTTCCCACAACTGTGTCCCAACGGGAGAATTAAAAATTATGCACATCTTTGATAATATTTTATAAAAAATAAATGCCCAAATATAAGGATAATTTAACTTAACATTTCCTCTTCAACTTATTTTTTATAGAAGAAAAATTAATTTCATTTTGAACATGGTACGCCAAATATCCTGAACTTCCAGGAATAAAGTCATGTAGCTCCCCAAGGAATTTCTTCATGGCATCAATAGATATATAGTCTACAAAATTTAAAAAAAAAGTATGTATTTGAAATTACATCATACTATCTGATTTTCAGTGTATTTGGTTTTTTAGAGCTAAGATTTCTTAAGTTTCCTATAAAAGAAGGAATAATACCAGTGAGAAAATTCTTCATGACACTTGATAATTGTCAAGGAACACTCTTCTTAACCCCTTACCTGCTCCCCCCAACCTTCTAATTCCTTTTAAAATATAGGTACTTAATTACCATTTTGACTTTTAAGAGTGTAATGATGTCAAGGTTAGGATGGAACATTAAAGTACCTAGACCAAAAAAATGGAAAGTGTGCATTTGGCTTAGAGTATAATCACCTAAAACTATACAACTAACTACTAATGGCACAAATGCTTCATCTTTCCTAGTAGAGCAAGAAACATTTTCCCACACTGCTAATGATAGGGCACTTAAGAGTTGGAAAATTTTAGTTTAAGGTAAATAGTTATAAGCTTAGCAAGTAATGTAAATGTTAAAGCTTTTGTTTCAGAAACTACAGATAAGGCCCATCCTGGCTCCTGGGAAAACAGCAGACCTCCTGGGGCACTGCTACAGATTACCACCTGGGGACAAGTGGAGGTATGCAGGCGATTGTGTTTCAGGGAGGGGCAAACAACCACCTGCCCCTGGGAACTGCTAACCCCCCAGGACAGGAATGTTGCAGTTTCTTTTACCTGACCCTCCTTGTTTATTCCCTACTATAAAAACCTTGGCCTGGAAAGAAAAAGGAAGATGGTCTGTTAGGGTATGAACCCATCTTCTCAGATTGTCAGCCATCTGAATAAAGCGCCCATATTCAAACACTGTCATTGCTTATTGGGTTTGGTAGTGACAGGCAGCCCAAATGCTAGTGTCTTTTCTGGTTTCACTAACATTGAGATAATATATATTTTTTAAATTTTGAGAGTACATTTATTAAAGGTGGGGAAAGGCTTAGAAAAGGCTTAGGAAAGAAAAAGCAACGGGAGAGCATGGGCTAGGCTGCTTTGGCTCTGTAGAAAGTCAGAGAAAACAAGATCTCAGAGACAGGTTCAGGACAAGCTGCCACCACCCATCGCTCTCCTTGTTGCAAGTCTCGGGGGGCACCCTTAGAGTTTAGGAGATGCATGCCTGTGGAGGAAGAAGAGGGGGCAGGGAAAGGCATGGGTGTGCTCCCAAGAGGGAGAGTGCCTGAGATAATATTCTTTTAATTAAAAAATTAATGGGAAAATTGATATTATTGCTTAGTCAACAAAGGTTATTGGTATGAGTAATTTTGATGTCATAAATAATTTGAAATAGATATGAGTAGCAGAAAGAACACCTAGAATAGGGAGAACTTACTTAAGGACTCAATCATTTTAAGCAATATAACTTCATAGTAACTTTTTTATCTGAATGATAATATTTATTGTTTTTAAAATTTTTACTTTATTTGAGAGAGAGGAGAAGGGAAGGGAGAAAGAGAGGAAAGACACATTAATGTATGTTGTCTCTCACGCGCCCCCTACAGGAGACCTGGCCCATAACCCAGGTATGTGCCTGGACTGGGAATGCAACTAGCAACCTTTTGGTTTGCAGGCTGGCACTAATCCACTGAGCCACAGTAACCAGGGTTCAATGATTACATTTAATATGTAACATAAGTATTTTTGGTTTATATTGAAAGTGAAACTTAATTTAAAAGTCAATCCTGTATGAAAAGAACAATTAAATTTAGTATTTTCCATTTATTTATTAAATTATTTATTTTTAGAGGGAGGTGGGAGGGAGAAAGAAAAGGAGAGAAACCCTGCACACATCGATAAGTTGCCTCTTGCATGCCCCAAACTGGTGACCTTGCTTGCAATCCAAGCATATGCTCTGACTGGGAATCAAACTGGTAACCTTTTGGTATGCAAGTCAGCACTCCATCCACTGAGCCACACCAGCCAGGGTGAACTATTGAATTTAGAACACCACCACCATCAACAGGTTATCTATGAATATAGTTTGGTTGTTTCTAATAATAGATAATAAATTCACAGTTAATAAATTAACCATGAATTCAATCATATAAAATTGGTTAGTACTATTTTTAAAGATATTTTAATCATAGTCATTTACCTCAGAAAATACCTGGAAGCACTATTACTACATTAGTGATATCACCTATTACCTTATGGTTCATGGTATTTGCCTAATGGATATTTCCTGTGTAAAATAAAATAGTGCAGAAAATATTAATGTCTAGTTAATTGCATATATATACTGTATGAAGTTTCTAAAGATGTGTGTGATAAAAATTTTTAAAATAATGACTATAGTAATAACAATTACAGTAATAAAAAATATTCCTGTAAGTATAAGAAGGTTAGAACATTTATGGATGAGAAATGGTTTACTGTATCAGTTCTGAAGATTATTGTGGAGATAGTTTTGACACTGCTAAATAAAGGGAAAAATAAATATATAAATGTTTTAAGTAAAATTTCAAAAACCCATACTTTTAAAATTGCTGTTTTGAAAACATTTTTTTAAAACCTCAATTTTTAAAATTACCAATGGCCCACTGAATACTACTCAGATCAATTATCCAAATATCCACCTCATTTAGCACTATCCAAATTGCAGTGGCCATTATTCAACTGCTTCTCTGGTTCCGTTTCCTTGATGTAAGCTTCAGTTAGCTGTCTTTTCTACCTGGAACTAGGAAACCCAAATATGGAGTCTGTAGAAACCTGAGTGATCCATGAATGACCATCTAGGCATATACGAGCCTCTTTAAATTATATGTAAAGTTGGTAAGTGTGTGTGTGTGTGTGTATACTAGAAAAAGGGACCTATGTTTCATCAGGTTCTCAGAGGAAACTGTGATGAGGGTTGTCTATACAATTTTTCTTCCAAACTGGGACGCTTGAGAGTAAACACTAATACTAGGACAATAGGCATAAACAAGAATGTCTATGTAAACTGAGACATGTCTTCACCTTACCTATAGACTAGCACTTTAACACAGAAAATATGGGGCTTTCTTTCGGTCAGTTCTGCAAATTAATGTATTTAATGTGCAAATCTCCTCTGTTAGCATGTATAACAGAGGGGGTTCTATTGCTAAGCTAGTATAATAACGCTTTATTGTAAAAAATCTTCCCTTGTTTCTTCCCTACTTGAGTTTACTCTAAATTTTATTTTAAATTACCTGTTACCATGTTGTTCACTGGATAATTCTGAAGAGGGAAGTACATCTGCTTTTCTACAATTGGAGTCCTTATAAAATCCTTTTTTGTGCTGTAAATTGAAACATACAGAAAATCACATTTATATTTATTTTTGGACTTGTTTTATAAATGAGAAATTATTCCCAGCAATATACATAGTAATCTAATTACTCTTTGATCAGATTTGAGCCTTAATTGGGTAAAATGTTAAGTGTTAACAACTTCTTTTGTGTGTCTAGGTAATACAAAGGCCCACATAGATATTTTTTTTCTCTTAGACACTTTACAAAACAAATATTTATTGAGTTATATAGATGCCTGAGTCTTTTACTCAGTATTCTTGAATATACAATAATTCAACAATACTTTTAAATTAGATAAAATATGTAATGTTAAATATGCCAAAAGTAGAACATAGTAGGCTCTACTTTAAATAATCAGCATTTTTTAATTTTATTTTAGAGAGAAAGAGGAAGGGGGAGAAAGAAACAGCACTGAGAGAGAAACATCCTCCGGTAGACACTTTGACCAGGGATCGAACCTGCAACCTCAGTATGTGTCCTGACTAGGGATTGAACCCATAGCCCTTGGGTGTCCAGGATGACACTCCAACCAGCTTAGCCACTTGGCCAGAGCAATCACAGCATTTTTTGTTATTCAGTGTTCAAATAATTAGAACTCTATTACCTAGTCCTTCTATATTTTAAAATAAAAATGATGTCTAGGAATCAAGAGTTACACTAAGATTCTGAAGTGACTTTTGAGTTAAAAAGAAAATAACTTAAATTATTCTGAGTGTGACTGTATAGTATAATTACATTATACTTTTGAAAGAGCTAAGCAGTTTTCAACTGAAATATCCTATTTTCTGACTGCACCAAATAACAATGCTTACTTTATTTAGATTACATGTAAACATAAACAATTGTATGAAAACTAAAAAACTTCATAATAAAAACTGGATCATCCTTAAATTTATTATTTTCCTAAAAATCTAAAATTACACTGAGTGATAATACCAGATTTATTTTAAATTTGTTTAAAATAAGATTTCCTCTAAACTCTTCTAAAAGAAAATAACTATAGCTCAGTTAGAATGAGATCCTACAAATAAGGCAAAATAGTTGTTCCCCAGAACATTGGGGATTAAAGAAGGATAACATTATCACTTTTATTATTTATCATGGCTCTAAAATTTCTGGCCAAGCAAAAAGAGATGGGGAAGGGGAGAAAAAGAAACAGAAGAGCTATTTAGTGAGAAGGAAGAAGCAATACTTTCATTGTTAACAAATGATGTGACTGGTCACTCTGAAAAGCTAAGAGAATCAGCCGAATCTTCGACTCCAAGTGGGTCAATATAAAACAAATACATCCAAATCAATAACTTTCCTGCATAACAACAATAACTAATACAAAATAAAGTGGAAGAAATCTACAATAGCAATAAAATACATTAAAATTTAGGAACAACGATAACAACAAATTTATGATCTCATATGTAGAAAAATAAAAAAACTTTGCTGAGATATAGAAGACAAAAATAAAGGAAAACCAAAAGCATTCTACTGGGTAAGATTATTAAAAATTATAAAGACAGCAATTCTTCTGAAATTGAAGTTTAACACAATTCTCAATAAAGTCTGAAAGAAATTTTAGAGCTTAAGATAAAAAATAATTCTAAAATTCATCTGAACAACATGTTAAAAGTTCTAATAGGAGGCAAGACTAAATTTGCAATAGAATGAAAAACATACCTAGGAATAATCTTAAAAGATGTACAAGACTTATATACAGAATATATGAAAATGTTCCTTAGGAGACACGAAAGAAAATATGAATAAATGGAAGAAAAGAGAACTACTTTTCTCAGATAGAAAGATTTGGCCTCAAAGATATTATCCCTAAATTAATCTATAAAATTTTGTTAATGTCAATTAAACAACTGGCCAAGATGGAGGTGTAGGTGGATACACTGTACCTCCTTGCACAACCAAATTTAAGGACAACAAAGATTAGAAACAAAAACACAACCAGAACAGACAGAAAACTGAACTGTACCAAAGTCCGACAACAATGAACCATTCATCCAGATCGGTAAGAGGGGCAAAGTCCACTGCCGGCAGAGAGGGGTCCGGGCAGGAAAAAGTGGTGGTTGGCAGAACTGGGTGCAGGGAGGAAATGAGCAAACCCAGTGAGGCGTGCAAGGCTGTTGGCTGACTGTGGCACACATTCACCCGCAGATAAACCAGGCAAAAAAAAAAAAAGGGCAGTGAGACAGACCTCCCAACCCAGGGCCCCAGAGATGGGAAATAAAGCCTAAAAGCACCCACTGAAAAAATTTTGGGGAGTTGAGGTGCCGGGAGAGGCTCCCAGACTCACAGGAGAGTTCGTTGGAGAGACCCACAGGGTCCTAGAACGTACACAAGCCCACCCATCTGGGAACGAGCACCAAAGGGGCCCAATATACTTGTGGGAAGCAGCAGAGGGGACCAAAGTCTGAGAGAAAGTGAAACAAGTGCCATTGCTCCCTCTCTGATCCCGCCCCCACATATAGCAATCACAACCCAGTGATGTGGGTTGACTCATCCTGGTGAACACCTAAGGTTCCATCCCTCAAACAGTAACAGGCACGAACAGACTAAAACATT
This sequence comes from Artibeus jamaicensis, assembly GCF_021234435.1. Classification (NCBI taxonomy): domain Eukaryota; kingdom Metazoa; phylum Chordata; class Mammalia; order Chiroptera; family Phyllostomidae; genus Artibeus; species Artibeus jamaicensis. Next base: position 4,981 of record NW_026521795.1, on the reverse strand, counting down.
TTGGCTCAAACAGAGGAACAGCTCAAAGCCCCAGAGTCAATACTTCTAAGTGACCAACAGATAGCCAACCTATCAGATGCACAGTTCAAAACACTAGTGATCAGGATGCTCACAGAACTGGTTGATTATGGTCTCAAATTAGATGAAAAAATGAAGGCTACACTAAGTGAAATGAAGGAAAATGAACAGGGAACCAATAATGATGGAAAGAAAACTGGGACTCAAATCAATGGAGTGGACCAGAAGGAAGAAACAAACAAACAGAAAAGAATGAAGAAACAAGAATTCAAAAAATGAGGAGAAGCTTAGAAACCCCCAGCACATCTTTAAACATTCCAACATCCAAATTATAGGGGTACCAGAAGGGGAAGAAGAAGAGCAACAAGTGGAAAGTTATTTGAACAAATAATAAAGGAGTACTTCCCCATTCTGGCGAAGGAAATAGACTTCCAGGAAGTCAAGGAAGCTCAGAGAGTCCCAAAGAAGTTGGACCCAAGGAGGAACACACCAAGGCACATCATCATTATATTAGCCAAGATGAAAATGAAGAAGAGAATTCTAGAAGCAGCAAGAGATAAGGGGACAGTCACCTACAAAGGAGTTCCCATCAGACTGTCAGCTGATCTGTCAAAAGAGATCTTACAGGCAAGAAGGGGCTGGAAAGAATATTCCAAGTCATGAAATCCAAAGACCTACATCCAAGATTGCTCTATCCAGCAAAGCTTTCATTTAGAATGGAAGGGCAGATAAAGTGCTTCTCAGATAAGGTCAAGTTCAAGGAGTTCATCATCACCAAGCCCTTATTATATGAAATGTTAAAGGGACTTATCTAAGAAAAAGGAGTTAAAAATATGAACAGCGAAAGAACAGCAAACTCACAGTTATTAACAACCACACCTAAAACAAAAGCAAACTAAACAGACAGCTAGATCAGGAGCAGAGCCACAGAAATGGAGATCACATGGAGGGTTAGCAATGGGGGAGTGGGAGGAGGAGAAGGGGGGGAAGGTACAGAGAATAAGTAGCATACACGGAGGGGAGAAAATAGACAGGGGGAGTGCAAGAGTAGTGTGGGAAATGTAGAAGCTAAAGAACTTATGACACATGGACATGAACTAAAGGGGGTTATGTGGGAGTAGGGGTATGCGGGGGAGGGGAATGAATGGGGGAAATGGGACAACTGTAATGGCATAATCAATAAAATATATTTTAAAAAGAATCATAAAAAGTTTTGTTAATGTCACTAAAAATTAACAACAGGTATTTTTTTAAAAATATGAACAAAGTGGTTGTAAAAATCAAATGGACAAGTTCAGAAGAAATAGTTAAGAAAACTGGAAAAAGTGTAAGGAGGAGGAACTAGTTCTAGATATTAAATCATATTATAAGGAATTAAAACACAGTGGCACTGTTGCATCACAAATGAATGAAATACAGTGTATTACTTTTGTGCAAAGAAGGAGAAATTAAAGAATATTTATATAAATTTGCTAGTATATGCATATAAGAAACTGATAATATAGATTGCCTTCAGGAGGAAAGTGGCTTGCTAGAGGCCAGTATACTTTCATAGTATCCTCCATCGTATATCTTGAATTTTGAACCACGTGCATATGTTACCTATTAAAAGTAATTAAAATTTGAAAATAGAAAAATATCAAATAGGTATGAAGAGCTAAGAAAAGGGAGTTTGGAACTTATCTTTAATGTATTAAAATACTGAAATAAAATTATCTAACTTAAAAAAATATTGTATTGATATAAAAACAGATTCACAGATTAGTGGAATGAAACATTCTTTTAGGTATATAAATCTCCATATACATAAAAACAACATATGAGAAAGGGAAATCACACATCAGTTGAAACAGATTTAGTTTTCAAAAAACTGGTGGAAATTTCTTATTTGCAAAACAAAAATAAATTTAGATCTTCACCTATTATTTTATACCAAAATAAATATCTACATAGTTAAAAACCTATTTGATCTCTGAATGGGAAAGGACTTTTCTTAAGGTAAAGGCAATAACAGAAATTATAATGGAGAAGTGATTAGTTTAATGATGTAAAAATGTAAAACTTGTATTTCTGAAGAAGTATAAACCAGACAACAAACTGAGATATAATGTGACAAACTGACAAAAGTATAATATGGTTATTATACAAAGATGTCAGATAAGTTGATAAGAAAAACAGTAAGATTCCCCCAATAGAAAATGGAGAAAGAATAGGAATCAAAATTGTCACAAAAAAAGAAATATAAAATTCTAATAAATTCAAAAAAGTCCAAACCTATTAGTAATCAAAGTAAAACGCAAATTAAAACAAGACGTCATTTTCATCTATTAAATTAGCACGAGGTTTATTAAGACAATATAATGATGAGGATGTAGTGAGACCAACACTGATGGTAATTTACATTTGTACTTTTGTGGGAATCAACTAACAGTAGGCATCATGGCCTTTAAAAACATTGATATCTCATTATACTGTAAATTACATAATGAAAATTATCTTTAAAAGTAGAGATTTCTTTTTTAAATATTTTGATGAAGGTGCCATAAGGGCAAAAACTTGTATATAATTTTAAACTTTTTTTATTATTGGCACTATTACAGATGTCTCCCAAATCCCCTGACCCTTTGCCCACCTCCACCCAGCACCCACCCACCCCAGCCTTCACCACACTGTTTGTACGTTCATATATATGTTCCTCAGCTAATCTTTTCACCTCCTTCTACCCAGCCCCACTGCCTACCTCCCTCCCTTCTAAGGTCTGTCAGTCTGTTTCATGTATCCATGCCTCTGGTTCTATTTTGTTCATCAGTTTATCTTGCTCATTAGAATCCACATATTAAAAAAAAGAATCCACATATAAGTCAGATCATATAATATTTGTCTTTCTCTGACTGGTTTATTTTTGTTAGCATAATAATCTCCAAAATACCATATATAACCATTACAAATCATAATACCAAATAAGGTTTTTCAAAATGAGGAACTACCCATACAACACTAAATGGAAAATCAAGAGACAGACTATATATGCAGTCAATATAAACTCTATTTAATACGTGTATTTGTATAAAACTAGCAAGAAATATACTCATGTTGATGGTAATTATCTCTGAATGGTGGGGTTGTTTACAGTAATTTAAATTTTCTTTATTCTTTTTTGTATTTTCTATTTTGACAAATTGTACTCATTATATTTATAATAATAAAATTACTGTAATTAAAAACAAGAAAAATAAACCAAAATCCATGCAACTTTCTGTAGATTTTGGGAACATATTGGGATGGGAAACAGCATAGTGATTAAGAGTTTGAACTCTGAATCAGCTAGCTAGCCTTGGTTTTAAATTCAGCTTCACTACTTAAAAACACTGGGTGAATTATTTAGCTCTCTAACTTGTTTCCTCAATTGCAAAATGGGGCTAACAGTATTTATCTATCTTACAAGGTTGTGAGATTTAAATGAATTATTGTGAACTGCTGAGCTCCCAAGTCTTCTATTTAACAAGTACTCAATAACTAGTTCACCACCTAGTGTTCAATACTAGTAGCAGGCCAACAAAATTAAATGCCTCAAAAGTTCAAAGCACATTTTATCTGTGTTTGTACATCACCCTCTGGTGGTTTCACAAAGAAAAGGCTCTAGGCAGACACCTACTGAAGGTATCTATTAATATTCCTTGTCTATTTGTTACTATTGGATTGGACAGATTTCCCCAGATTTGGAAACCCTCTTTGTATATTCAAGAAACTAGCCTTTTTCAAATGTTTTTCCCAGTGTATATTTTTCTTTTGGCTTGGTTTATAGTACTCTCATTGCCATGTACAACTTTAAAATACTTTTTGTAGTCATATCTACCAATTTTTTCTTTTATGGCTTCTGTGCTTTGCAGGACAACCATTTCTTAAAGAAAGAATATATCTTATATCTTTCCTAATCAAGTCATTGGGAGTCATTTTTTATTTCTATTTCCTACCCGTCTCTTACAACGTCACTTAGGATAACTGTTCTCTCTTCTATCCATCCCTTAAGAATATCTTCATGGTCTCATCTCTTACATTCTATTTTTCTTCCTCTCCTTACCAGTTCCTTATCTCAAAATGCATAACAAGTAAATTTATAAGAATGTTACACATAGAGACCCAAAAGATCTAAAATATGGAACTCAAGCTTAAGTGGTAGAATATCTAGAAGTCACAGGACTATGAAGCAGTGGTTTACTAAACTTAATATAATTGAATACAGAACTTCAGAGTTCTGAAGACTCTTGAGATTAAGAATTTTTCTAGGAGATTAAGAGATCTATGTAATCCTAGATCTCTTCTGTAAAATGGCATTGTGATCATGATAATACATTCTCATAAAAAGACTGAAAATTAAATGAGATAAGTACATAATTAGTGCTCAAAGGTGTCTACATTGAATTGAATATCGATGAAGTATATGAATTCAATACCTTTTGGGTAATTCCCTTTTGTGATCTGTGGTTAGTTCACTGCTTCCCTTAAGGGTGTTTATTTCATTTGGTGTTACTTCATCATGCTGTGGATAGCAAGAGAAATCACATTTTTAAAAATCAGCCCACTGTCCAGCTGGTGTGGCTAAGTGGATTGAGCACCCACCTGCGAACTGAAAGGCTGTGAGTTCAGTTTCCGGTGAAGGCACATGCTTGGATTGCCCCAGTTGGGGGTGTGTGAGAGGGAACTGATCGATGTTTTTCTCCCTCTCTTTATCTCTGCCTCCCTCTCTCTCTGAAAATAAATAAAACCTATTTTTAAAAAATCAGCATACCAATGATCCAATCAATAATTTCCTAATAAAAGAATATGTTGGCAATATGTACTAACAGTCATAAACATATTTATATACTTATATATATTCAATCTAGTGTGGTGGGAAAAACTTAAAATTTTGTACACACACATAATTAAACTCTTTGTTTTTAGAAATGCATAAAGAAAAAAG
>NW_026521794.1:0-74706 GCF_021234435.1 Artibeus jamaicensis | reverse complement strand
CCATTGTGTGACTGTACCACAGCTTTTTTATCCACTCATCTACTGTATCCACTCATCTACTGTGAGGCACTTGGGCTGTTTGCAGATCTTGACCATTGTAAATAATGCTGCTATGAACATAGGGGTGCATATATTCTCTGGAAGTAGTGTTTTGGGTTTCTTTGGATAAATTCCCAGAATTGGACTTACTAGGTCAAAAGGCAGTTCCTTTTTTAATTTTTTGAGGTGACTCCATACTGTTTTCCACAGTGGCTATACCAGTCTGCATTCCCACCAACAGTGCACTAGGGTTCCCTTTTCTCCACAACCTCTCCAGCACTTGTTTGTTGATTTATTGATGATAGATATTCTCACAGGGGTGAGGAGATATCTATTTGTGGATGTCCCCCTTTTTAAAAATATAATCTTTATTATACGTTCCCTTTACCGTTTAGTCCCCTTATACTCCCATCCCCCAGCAATTGCCACACTGTTGTCCATGTCCATGAGTCCTTTTTCCTTTTTGCTCAATCCCTCTACTCCCTAACCATGTCCCCCCCACTAGCTGTCATCTGCTGTCCAGCTGTCTCTGTTTTGAGACATGGGACAGAGACATGAGTCTGTCTCTGTTTTGCTTCATAGTTCAGTTTGTTCATTAGATTCCATAGATGAGCGACATCATATGGTATTCATCTTTCTCTGACTGGCTTATTTCTCTTAGCATAATGTTCTCCAGGTCCATCCATTCTGTTGCAAAGGGTAATTTTTTTCCCTTTTTATGGCCAAGTTGTATTCCATTGTGTAAAAGTCCCATAGTCTTTTTATCCACTCACCCACTGATGGACACTTGGGCTGCTTCCACATCTTGGCAATTGTAAATAATGCTGCAATGAACATATACGGGTGCTTATGTTCTTTCAAACTGGTGCTTTGGGTACCTTCAGATATATTCCCAGAAAAATACAATAAAGATTAAATTTTTTAAAAAAAGAAAAAAACACAGTTAGGTATCTCCTCATACCTCTGAGAATGGCTGTCATTAATAACCATTAGTGACATCGAGCATCTTCTCCGAAGTCTATTGGATATCTTTGTGTCCTCTTTGGAGAAATGTCTATTCCAGTCCTTTGCCCATTTTTTAATTGGATTGTTGGTTTTCTTAGTGTTGAGTTCTATAAGCTCTTTCCATACATTGGACATTAGCCCTTTATCAAATGTATCATTAATGAACATGTTCTCCCACTCAGTGGGTTGCCTTTTCATTTTGTTGATGGTTTCTCTTGTTGTGCGAAAGCTCTTTAGTTTCCTGTAGTCCCATTTGTTTATTTTTTCCTTTGTTTTCCTTGTTTCAGGAGATATATTGGTAAAAATATTGCTATGAGTAATGTCTGAGATTTTACTGCTTATGTTTTCTTCTATGATGTTTATGGCTTCATAACTTACATATTTTTAATATTTTATTTATTTTTTTCAAAGAGATGGGAAGGGAGGGAGAAAGAGAAGGAGAGAAACATCTTGCATGTTGATCAGTTGCCTCTTGCATGCCCCCAGTGGGGAACCTGTCCCACAACCCAGGCATGTGCCCTGACTGGGAATTGAACCAGTGACCTTTCAGTTCACAGGCTGACACTCAATCCACTGAGCCACACTAACCAGGGCTTGTGACGTATATTTCTAAGTCTTTAATCAATTAGAGTTTATGCTCGTGTACGGTGTATGTTGGCCATCTAGTTTCTTTTTTTCACTTGCATGTATCTGTCCAATTTTCCCAACACCATTTTTTGACCCTCTTGTATGTTCTTGCCTCCTTTGTCAAGTATTGATTTAATACAAAGGCATGGGTCTATTTTGGGGCTCTTTATTCTGTTCCTTTGATCTGTATGCTGGTTCTTATGTCAGTACAATTGTATTTTGTTTACTCTAGACTTGTTGTATAGTTTGATATCAGGTACGGTGATACCTTCAACTTTGTCCTTCTTTTGCAAGATTGCTCTAGCCATTGGGGGTCCTTTCTGGTTTCACGTAAATTGTTGGAATGCTATTTTCTAGAACTGTGAGATATGCCATTTATATGTTAATAGAAATTGTGTTGAAGCTATAGGTTGCTTTGGGTAGTATGTATGTTTTAATGATGCTAATTCTTGCTATTCATGAATATGGTATATGCCTCCACTTATTGGTATCTTCTTCAGTTTCTTTCTTGCATATCCTATAATTTTCTGGGTGCAGGTCTTTTACCTCCTTGATTAAATTTGTTTCTACATATCCTATTTTTTTGCTGCAATAGTAAATGGGATCATTTTCTTACTTTCTTTTTCTGATAGTTCATTATTGGTGTATAAAAATGCCACCAATTTCTGAATATTTATTTTGTACCCTGCTACATCACTGAATTTATTTATCAGTTCTAGTAGATTGGGGGGGTTATATAGACAGTATCATGTCATCTAAAAACAATGACAGTTTTACTTCCTCCTTTCCAATTTGGATGCTTTATATTGTTTTTGTCTGATCATTGTGGTTAGAACTTCCAAGACTATGTTGAATAAGAGTGGTGAATGTAGGCATCTCTCTTGTTCTTGGTCTTAAGGGGAACGCTTTCAGTTTTTGCCCATTGAGTATGATACTGGCTGTGGATTTGTCATATGTGGCCTTTATTATGTTGAGGTATAATCCCCCTATTCCTACTTTGTTTAAGGTTTTTAATCATAAATACTAATTTTATCAAATGCTTTTTTTGCAACTGTTGACATGGTCATGTGACTTTTAGCCTTCATTTGGTTTATCTGATCTACCATGCTTATTGGTTTGCATATATTGTACCAACCCTGCATCCCCAGAAGAAATCCCACTTGATCAGGGTGTAGGATCTCTTTCACATATTGCTGGATCTGTTTTGCTGATATTTTTGTTGATATTTTAAACATCTATGTACGTCAAGGATATTGACCTATAATTTCCCTTTGTAGTATCTTTACTTGGTTTTGGAATTAGAATAATGCTGGCTTCACAAAAATAGCTTGGAAAAGTATTCCATTCTCTTGAATGTTTGGAATAGTTTGAGAAGAATATGTGTTAGCTCTATGTTGAATGTTTGCTAAACTTTGCCTGTGAAGCCTTCCAGTCCAGGACTTTTGTTTTCTGGGAGTTTTCTGATCATTGCTTTGCTTTCACGTAATTGGTATTTTCTGACTTTATTGTTCTTGATTCTGTTTTGGAAGGTTGTATGTTTCTAAAAATGTATCCATCTTTCCCAGGTTGTCCAATTTGTTGACATACATTTGCTCATTATATTTGTTTACAGTCCTTTGTATTTCTTGGTGTTGCTGGGAGATTTTTGACTCCCAGTTAAATTTTCTTAGTAGCATTCATCTGTTCAGATTTTCTTTTTTCCTGGTTCGGTCTTGGTAAATTGCATGTTTCTAATCTTTATTTCTTTTCTTCTTCTATCTTTCAGATCAGTTTGTTCTCTTTCTCTGGTTATTGGAGGGTTACAATTTGGTTGTTTATTTTAGATCTTTCTTATTTATTAATGTATGTTTCAGCTGCTATGAACATACCTTTTAGAACTCTCTTGCTGCTTCCCATTACTTGGTATAGCACGTTTCCATTTTGTTCATCACATGATTTTTTATTTGCTCTTTGAATTTTTCTTCCATCTACTGGTTGTTTAAGTTCCATGTATTTGTGAGTATTTTAGTTTTTCTTCTGTTGTTGATTTCTAGTTTTATAGCATTGTGGTCAGGGAAGATATTTGGCATGCTTTTAACCCTGTTGGATTTTTCAAGCCTTGTTCTGTGGTCTGACAAGTAGTCTATACTGCAAAATGTCCCATGTGCACTGAGGAGAATGCGTATACTGCTGTTAGAACATTCTGAATTTGGCTCGGGTTCCTGTGGTCTATAATGCTGTTTAAGTAAGCTTTAGCATCACCCCGTGGAATTGTATATGTTGTGGGATTTTTAATTTGTTTTGAGACAATTTTTATTTTCTTTTCGATACATTTGTTCTTCACATATGTGTTGTTTATATACATTTATAAAATTTCCCAGCTTTCTTGATGTCCTTGTTTTCTAGCTTCATACCATCGTGGTCAGAAAAGATAGTTAACATTTCAGTTCCCTTAAGTTTGCTCAGACTTGTTGTGTATCTTATCAAATGATCTCTGCCAGAGAATGCTCTCTGTGCACTTGAAAAGAATATGTACTCTGCCGTTGATGGATGGAATGTTCTATGTGTGTCTGTTAAGTGCATTTGATAAAGACTATGGCTCAATTCCAACATACCAGGGAGGTTGCTGTTGCTGCTGTCAAAAGCCTGAGCACTTGCAGCGTCCCCCTGGGGAGCAGGATTGCCTTGGCAAATTCCTCCCTCTCCTCTGCTGTCTCTTTTGTCTCGATCCCTCTCCAACGCCATGCTCGGATTTCCCTTCAGGCAGGCTGGCCTTACACAAATAATCTCACTCACATATATCTATCCAGTTTTGTCCTTTCCAGGTCTTTTCTTCCCAATAACTGAGATTGGGATTGTGGCAACTTTGTACACTCCCTTGGAGCTGAAGGCCCCACCTAAGTTCCATTAGTTGGTTTTGAATGTGCGGGCATGTTATCAACCTCTTGGATCCCTTGGTGTAATGGGCAGAGCCATGTTTGTTCAGCCATGGGTGTCAAATTTGTTTTACAAATGCAGAAAAAGAGCAATTACTGATACTGCATAATGCTGATGTCACTCACGGCCTTCATTTTTGAAGTGCAGTTTTGCCACACATTTATTCTTGGTTCAGGGTTATTTTTTCTTTTGGCTCTGTAAGATTTCAGCTAAGAAAACCATTCATCCTTGTGGAGTCTCTCTTATATGTTATATGTCACTTTTCCCTTGCTGCTTTGAAGATTCTTCTGTTGTGTTTGATTTTTTAAAAACTTACTTACTTATTTATTTATTTATTAACAGAATGAAAGAGAGGGAGAAAGAGAAGGACAGGAACATCAATGTGAGGTTGCCTCTCACTCGCCCCCTGCTGGGGGCCTGGCCCGCAACCCAGGCATGTGCCCTGGCTGGGAATCAAGCCTGTGACCCTTTGGTTCATGGAATGGCACTTAATCCACTGAGCCACACCAGCCAGGGCTGTGTTTGATTTTCAAATATTTCTTACTATGGGATTCTTTGGGTTTAGCTTATTTGGAGTTTGTTCACCTTTTTTGCATTTGTGTATCCATTTCTTTTTTCAGATTGGGGAGTTTTCAGCCATTATTTCTTCCAATAACATCTATGTCTCCTTTTCTCTCTCTTTTCCTAGGACTCTTATAACGTATGTATTATTCCACTTGATGGCGTCCTATGAATACCTTGCTCTCTTTCCACATGTTTTCATGATTTCTTTTTGCCCCTGAGACCCAATATTTTCCAATAACCTGTCTTCAAGTTTGTTTTATTGACGTATTATTCTGCATGTCTCAGCCTTCTGTGGAACCCTTTCAGTGAATATTGCAGTTCACTTATATTTTTTAGTTCTAGAATTCTCTGGTTGTTTCTTTATTACAATTTATATCTGTGTGTTTATATTGTAATTTTGTTCATATCATTTTTCTGATTTTCATTTGTCCATGATGTCTTAACCCACTACCATTTTTAAGACTGTTGTTTTAAAAGTTTTGTAAAGGAAGACAGGGGGACTAATATCTAGAGAGTCATTCTGTTCCTTTGAATGGCTCTGTTTCCCTGTTTCTTTGTATGCCTTGTTATCTTTTTAAAAATTAGGTACTTAAAATGATATCCACCTCTCCTCATCTTCGTGGCCTGGCTTTGTGCAGAGGAAGTCCTTTACTAATGAAAACCTAAAGACTTAGTGTTCTGTGAAAACCTTTGGAGTTGGGCCTTTTTTGAGCCTGCACATTTTAAAATTCCAATTCCTCTGTACATACAACTACTTCTTAATGTCTTCATTTCCCTAGGTGTCTCATCCTTGTTTCTTCTCAAACCCTTAGTTGTTTTATAGCACAGCTCAGTCTGTAATATCTTATACCCAGACACCCACAGGTCTGCAGTAACCGTGCAACTCTCTCATGCCACAGCTCCAACCACTGCTTTTGACGGTTTCCAACCTGATGGACAAACTATGCCTCTCTTCCGCCCATCTGTGTTCCCTGACAGGCAAGAGATAAACCAGTGCTCCGGGCTGCCCCTGTATTAGCCAGAACTCTGGAAGCAAATTCCACTCTTTTCTTTCCAACCTGAGGTAGAAGTTAGTAGTTGGCTTGGGTGGCTTCCTCCCAATCTTTCTGCGCTGTGCCAGGAAAGGGGTGGGACAAGAATGAGCAAAGGGCACGTGAGGTTTCTTAGCATTTTGAGGGCAGCTCTTCTTTTTGGGGTCATTTGTTTTATGGCTGCAGTTTCTTCACTGGTTTTCAGAGATCTCACCGAGCGACTTTGGTCTGTATGTTGGTATTTCCATGAAGACCTGAGGGCCTGGAGCTTCCTTGTAAGCCATCTTGCTGGCAGCACTCTCCAATGATATCTCCTTTTCTTACACGTGTTTATCTGTGGTTCTATCTTCATTTCCTAAGGTTGTGACTCACCTGGAAAATACGCTAGGAGCCTCCGTTCAACATGTTAAACTGAAACAAATGAAGTATTCTTTTCAGCTGTGGGTCACAATGATGTCAGCAAAAGCATATGATGGGAAGGTATGTTTACTACTCTTCTTCCTTTCTTCTTTCCTTTTGCAAATAGCTATTGGCCCTTTATTGCGTGCCATGTGTTCTAGATATGTAGGAATGGAGCTCATAAGCAAATAGGTGGCATAGTTAAATACTTAGGGACTAGACAGTTTAGTGAGTGCTCTACTGGTATAAGCATATATGGTTGTGTGATCACGGAGGGAGGGCCCGAGTCTAGGGGGAAGCCAGGAAAAGCTTCCTGGTGTAAGATTGCTATTTAGCAATACTTGAATAATTTGGAGGCCTTCGCGAAGTAAAGAAGTTATAGAAGGTGTTCCAAGCAGAGGTGACATTATGAACACGGATAGGAAGGCATGAGGTTGATCCCGGTAAAGCATGTGTTGGACATCAGAGCATTTAGGCTTTGGTAAAGCATGAAGTGGTCAGGTAATTCCAGTTGTCCAGATCCCAGCTCGCCTGCCCCATCAGAGGTGTTTGCGGACACACACACAAGTATCTGCTTCTCTGCAATGTATTTCACCCTCGTGTTATTGGTTAAGTTTGGAAGTTCATGTGGGTACTTGAGAAAGATGCTTTAGTTATGATTTCTTTGGGCTCGTCGAAAGGTTTAAATATGGAGTCTTTGAGAATAGTAAGTTACATTTGACATTGTGAAGAAATAGAAAACTTTTTTCAAGTCTCTTAACTTTTGTACATGTGGTGGCCATTAAGAATGTGTATGTTGCCCTGGCTGGTGTAGCTCAGTGGATTGAGCGTGGGCTGTGAACCAAAAGGTCACTGGTTCGATTCCCAGTCAGGGCACATGCCTGGGTTGCGGGCCAGGTCCCCAGTGGGGGCCATGTGAGAGGCAACCACTGATTGATGTTCCTCTCCCTCTCTTCCTCCTTTCCTCCCCCTCTCTCTAAAAATAAATAAAATAAAATATTTTTTTAAAAGAATGTATATGTTGGCATATGACAGACCCAGATTCAAATTGTTGAATTGTAATCTCTACATCATGCAAATCGCCCATCTAAAGCATACAATTAAATGGTTTTCACAGCACAGAATTTGCAGCCATTGTGGCAATCAATTTTAGAACGTTTTCCTGAGATCACCACAAAAAGAGACCCATACTCATTATCAGTCACGTCCAATACCCTCACTCCTTATCGGTCACATTCACTATCCTCACTGCCCCGATCCACAGTCTTAGCAAAACCTAACCTGCTTTCTGTATCTATTGACTTGCTGATTCTGGACATTTCAAATAAGTGACATTGTACATTGTGGGGTGGTTTGTTATGCTCTTCTTTCACTTAGCTTAATATTTCTTGCCTTTCGTCCATGTCGTGCCTTGTATCAGTACCTTATTTCTTTTTATGGCTGGATAATATTCTATGGAATTGAGACAATTTGTTTATCTGTTCATCAGCTGATTGTTATGTTACTGGCTATTACTTACTGTGCTGCTGTGCACATTCCTATTCCTATTTTTGTCCGAAACATACCTTTTTGAGGGAATACTTGCATTTCTTGTTTTAGCAGTTTGAGATGTTTATGTTCGCATTTACATTGAATCTCTTCCTTTCCCAGTTCCTTTTTAAAGTCTGATTTATTAGTGTGACATTGGTTAATAAAATTTTCTCTTACCTCAGGAACCTCTGAAATTTGCGGATCTGCTGAGTGACCGAGGGAAGCCTGTCAACCCTCTGTGGGAACTGGTTAAATGGTGCCTGGGCCTATCAGCGCACACCATCCCTGCCATCGGTATAGAAATCATCTTTGCTCTGTTTTGATGTCTTTAGGGGAGGGTAGAACATCTTACCAAGAATACAAGAACCACTCACTCACGACACGTTGAGAAAGCTGAAATATTAATAATGAACTAGCGTCCATCGTTTGCTGACATCTCACTATGTGCCAGGCACTGCCCTGTGCATTTTATCTCATTGATTTGCAGTGTATCTATTACAAGGCCCATTTTATAGGTTTAGAAACCTCAACTCATAAAGGTTAGAGGGGTACCAAGTTAAGCAGTGCTCTTCAAATGTGTATCTCAGAAACTGCAATACCTAGGATGCTTTCTCATGCCACGTGTCGTATTTAAATATCGAAAACGGAACATCGGGACAAAATATTTGACTTTAGGGATAGGCCCGTACAGGAATATTTTGGCGAACTAACCTGTTGCAATGTTCATTATTGGTCGTGTAGAGTAAGTTTGGTTGAAGCACCTCTCCAAAGAAGTTACTGCAGCTGTGCACCCTAGTTGCAGAGTCGGACACTGTCATTACTGGGAACAAATGCTCGTTGAGTACCTACGTGCCAAAGAGTAGGTGTTTGGTACTTGTGCATGTGTTCTCCCTTTAAACATTTAAGACAGTCTGATAGTATAGACAAGTACCTCTTTGTAGTGGGAAACTGAGGCAAATAGAGACTGGGTAATGTATTTCAAGCTGGAGTCCAATCTTCACTTTTCTAGATACCACTGGCTTCACCTTCATCCCATTGTTTATGCTGTCAGTGATTCATTTTCCTCATCTATGGAAAGGAATTAATGACAGTATGTATGGACTGTGCGATTGAGTGGGCTACGTGCTGCCTTGCAAGGTTGGGCTAGTCAGATGAATTATGCATCTAAAGCTCGTGAGATAGAACCTAACTGTGCACATACCGGGAACTTCAAGGGGATTTTGGCCAGAAGCTAGACTCTTTGGTTAAAAACATATAAGGCCACAGTAAAAAGAAAGTATAGGGATGTCCACTGCAGCATGTTCTACAAAAAAGTTACCAGTATAGTAAATGTTTCACAACGGAGGAATAGGTAGTGAATGACCATTCATGTATAGAACAAATTGTATGCTGGCACTTAAGGCCAAGTTAACAAAGATGTATTTGTAACGTGTGGATCAATGCACATCAAAATGGTGAGTGGAAAATGTGGAAAGTTTTACATCCAAGGTGAGCAAAGACATAATACTTGCATAGAAAAGTACATGAACTAGGTGTACTAACACGTTTGCAACTATTTCTTCCAGGCACAATATTTTTGGGTGAGTGGTTTATTCCACTGTAATCATTTGAATTTTTTTGTTTTCTATAAGACTTATGTGTTCCTTGCACAATAGGGACAATAAACTTATTTTTAAATGAATCAGTAAACTCTATTAATAAATATTAATATGAAATACTAGATATGATTTATTAAGCATGGATGATGCATACTTGGCTAATGTGCAAAATATGTATACATGTGCCTGTATTCATGATCTTTTCCTAAAACTGTTTAAAATGTGAAGATACATGGGATAGAATCCTCTAAAACTGTAACTCTAGTATGAAGTTTTTCTCAGAATTTCATGCATGAAGGTGTTTATTCCACCGTTTAAATCTTGGAACAGTTCATATGCCCGACAGTCATGGGCTAGTTCAAGAAAAAGCTCCGACACATTTCACAGTCATAAAGCCTTATGAGGTAACTAACGCTCTGTGGGAGAAGCTAGTGACCCCATGGACAGCATCGCCAGAAAAGACTAAGACCCGGTGCTGAATGGTCAACAATATTCATGTACGGGAGGCAAGGTGATAAGGTTTCATTTTCAACACTTTCTTACTTCCTCGGTGTTCTACAGTAAGAAAAGATAAACTAAAGAACACCAGAGTTTATTTATGTTTTTAGAACGCTAGAATCGAAAATGAAATTTCATAGGGTAACTTGTTTCCTGTTCTCATTCTGTAGGGCTGGCCTTGTTGGAAGAAAGGATCAAATACAACAGTGAGAAATACAAAAAGTTTACGGCAGTGAAAGAAAGCCTGCATAAAGAATTGGTGGAGATGCTCGGTGACGATGGTGTCTTCTTATATCCCTCCCATCCCACAGTGGCTCCCAAGCATCACGTTCCTCTGGCAAGGCCTTTCAACTTTGCTTACACAGGTAACTAATTGTACTTCTTTTGGTCTTTCATCTTAAGGAAATAGAGGCTTTTTCCAAGAAAAGTGTCATTTCCTTGTGCTGTTGGACAAGTTTGATACATGCCTGTTCAAAAGTGATGTGTACTTTAAGAAAGTCTAGAAAGCAGTTGCTGTTGTCACATGGGGAAGCTGACTTGCTAATATCTGCATCCTGCCCTAGAATCCTGCAAGTGAGTATGGGGGTCACATTTCAGAGCACCGAGCTTCAGGGAGGTTCGGTGAGGTCTTCAGTAACACAGTACGAGCTAACCGAATCCAAAGGCCGCCTTGGCTATTCTGATCATGCTAAAGCCAAGTCCGCTTTTTTTCCAGGATGTGCGGCTTCCCCCCAAATGCTAGTCCAAAATAGAATTCTCTTTGCCTTAGCTATCATCGTTTCTGAGTTTGATTCAGTCTAGTATTGACCCAGTTAGTTTGTTTCCGTTTCAGCTGGTTTGGGAACTGTGTCTGGGCCATGGTCACGAGAGGTCAAAGGCCCCTGGAAATGTATTCATGCTGGGTCAGTTTCTAGAGTTTCTCCAGGGTCTCTCCCAGGGACCCGCACTGTATTACTCTCCTACTCTATAATCCTGTGCTCCAATGGAGCTTAGAATTTGGAGCTTGGTTTATTTGAGTTCAAATACTTGGCTCTATCATTGTCTATCATTGTTCCCTGGAGCAAGATGTTGAGTGTTTCTGAATCTTGTTCCTCCTCTAGGACTAAAGGGTAATCTCTACCTTGCTCTGTTGCTGTCAAAAGGCATGATCATCAGCCCTGGCTGGTGTAGCTCGGTGCGTGGAGTGCCGGCCTGCGAGCCAAAGGTTCGATTCCCAGTCGGGGCACATGCTTGGGTTGCCGGCCAGGTCCACGGTGGGGACAAGAGGGTCGTGGGAGGCATGTGGTGGGAAACCACACATGGATGTTCCTCTCCCTCTCTTTCTCTCTCCTTTCCCCTCTCTGACAATAAATAAATAAAATCCTTTCAAAGAAACTCATGTTCACAACACAGCAAATTGTTAAATCTGTTTATTGCCTGAGAGTAGGATTGGGAGGGAGGGTAAGGGATTTGGGTTTTTATTTTCTATCATTTGGTATTGTTTGATCATTTTTTCCAAAATATTGGAAGCACATATCACCTTTGAATGTTTTTAACCAAAAAAAATAAAATAATTGTTTTTAACAGTGAAGAAAGGGGTAAAGTAAATAATGCATGCAAGGTACTGGACATTAGGGTTGTGGAGGGGGAGGGGGAGAGGGTATCAGATAATAGTTTTTATCCATCATTTTCTCATCTTTACTGTCATTCTTGGCTCTGGTCAGTTCGTTCCAATGCCTTGAATCTCTGAAACACATTTCTGCCTAAGTTTCTCTCACCTAGATCCTCCAGTTGTGAAGACAGGAATCGTAATTGTCTACAGGAAAGAACCAAAAGAGAACATTACCAGTTAAAGCCTTTTGATTTTGTCTTGTTCTGCTTTTCTTTTTACTTTTATGTAGTACAGCTTTATAAAAATATGTATGTCATTTATTGGCTTGCTCACTAATTTTTAATGATTAACAGCAGTGATGAGTCTAGTCCGATGTTCCCTGAGGTTAACAAGGGCGACTCAGCCTGGATTTCAGACCAAGACCAGCTCACCTTTGGAAACCTGGTTCCTATCTCAAGTCTGACCACTCCCATATTCAGCCCGCAGTGACAGATCCATCTTTTGAGATTCTCTGCCACTTTTGTCTGAATCGCTATTTGGTTGTTCCTGAGACTATTTCCTCTTGTTTTATTAGCAATCTTTTCATGTTTGTGTCTTAACTCTCTGTCTAGACTGCATCCCATGAGGAAAGAGGTCATTTTGCCAGGCCGTTTTATTTGTTATTTGTTTATTGATTTATTTTTTACTTGGAGGTTTCCCTGTGGTATCTATATGGAGATGTCAGGTAGGAATTTGCTGATGTACGTCCGATACGTGGGTCAGGGAATGTAGATGGGAAGGTCCTCTGCTCCCAGGCGATGGCTGAAATGATGGCAGTGGCAGAGATTCCTGGGTGGGTGTCTGCTAGCACAAGAACAGCGAAGGGCAGACTGTGGTCTCCCCCGTGTTCCTCTCTCTGATCTTTGCCCCTCCCCACAGCCTCCCTAGGCAGGAGTCCCCAAACCTCCCACTCTTGACAGTGCTAATGCTCTTGCCTGTTTAATCTCATTGTCCTCCCCCTCCACAAAGACAGCTCAGGAGGCGTGGCACTGCATCCCTAATTTATCCCGGCCTGTTAGACTCCCGCTTGTTTGATGTTACAGATGTGGGAGAACCAACCAACACATGCTGCGGGGCCTCACCGAAGCAGATAACAAGCCCCACTTGCTATCTACTTGCAAACCCGAACACTTGCTCCCGGCCCTTGTGGCAAAATTCCCAGCAAGAAAATCAGGGGGTGTGGGAGGAGTGTGTTTTCTTGGTGAGACAAGGCGACTGGCAGCCTCCTATCTAATAGCAGTGACTTGTATCCATGCAGAAATGTGTTCAACTAAGGCATTCAAGCTCAGGAGGAACCCCTCCTTGATAATACACAGCACAGTTCCACACAGTGTTTTGTTTCTATAATTTACGTTATCTGTGCCTGGGGGTTGTTTGAAGCACAGCAAAGCTTCCAAGAATAAATAAAAGAAGTTGACTCCTGTTCTGGGGTCAAGGACACTGTAAGGTCAATCCTCACAGGAGAAATCACAGCCCCACTTCCCAATTTTTATTCCAGAACTCTTCCCGTGTCCTAACTAGTGTTAAGTAAAAAAAAACAAACAAAAAAAAAACCCAAAAACCCAAAATGTACCCTGCCTTCTAACCCTTTTGTCAGTCTCAGCTCATGGACCAACCAATACTGGACCATTCAGGGGTTATTCTGTAAGCTGAAAGCAAGTGAATGGTGATTTTGTACAAAATTAGCCTCAAACTATTCTGTCTAAAACTTCTCTGCATTTTCATAGCCTGTCCATTGTATACTGAATGCCAAGATTATACATTAGAAGTCATCTCTTCATATATTGTTTCAGCTCCTTTCTATGATTTGCTTATGGAGTGTCCCTTCACTTCTGCTTGGACACCCCAGGAATGTGAAATTAACTGCCCCCTAGGCCACTGCATTCAATGTTTGTGGAGAACAACAAACGTACAGCTTTTTGGAGGGATTTTCCTCTGATTGAAGTGAGCCACCACTGGGAACTTTTTCCTGTAGTTCAGTCTTGTGAGCCAGGTAATATGGATACGAGATCCGTGATAGATAAGAGCAGTATTGATTCAGTGTCTACTATGAGCCAGGCACTAGGGGCTAGCAATGCGATACATCTTCTCATTTAAGGCTCCCAGAAACCCTCCACAGCAGGTACAGGTAGGCCTGTGAGAGAGATGAAGAGATGGTGGCTTCAGGGTCAGAGTCAGGACTGGAATCCAACTGTGAATCGTCTGACTTCAAAGCCAGTGCGGTTTCCACTCTGTGCATGGGTTGATGATATTTAGTATTGTTCTGCTTTTATTTCTGCCACTGAAGCTGACAACTTACCAGTTTGGGAGGCCTTCCGTCGCTGACATAGAATTGTCCGATGCCAAACAGCTTGAGTGTTTCGTCCTGTTTTTAGTTTTCCTGTGACGCAATACTTGTGTTAGTTTCTAGTCGAGCGAGTAGAAGACTTTTATACTTGCCTGATAGTTACAGGACAGGGTAAGTTCGGTCAGATATTTAATTTCTGCACCGTGATTTTTTTTATGGCGAGGATGAAGATGCCCCGTGTATCTTTCAGTACCGTTGGAAGAAGGACGAAATGTGGGAATGTATATAAAGGACCTTACAGGTTTTAATAATAATGGCGATATTGCAATTTATTGAACACATGCATATGTATCGGTTGACCTTAGGCAACATTAATGTCTCTGTTTTACTTTATAACAATTGCTATGTATTTTCCCCTTGATTGATCTGTTCCATGCATTGTTCTAATAGCTTCATAGGCCTCATCTAATATCATGCTCACAGCAGTTCTGAAAGCAAGAAACTATCCTCATCCTCATTTCACAGATGAAAGAATTCCAACACAAAGAACTTCAAGCACACCTCCATAGGCACATAGCTAAGGTGGGCTTGGAAATGGAAGCCAGGCCCCCCGATCTCAGAGTCTGCATGTTAGTTCACTATACAGAAGAGGAAAAAGAGCCTTGCTCGGGCTCCTCAGCTCTGCAGGAAAGAGGGTGATGGTTCAAACACAGGTCTGCTTGACTGCAACTGCCCTCCTCCCCTGTTCTCCTGCCCCACTTGGGGTTCTGGAAATGGTAGCACCTTTTACTACTATGTTTCAATGACACTCTAGAACGACCAGGTCTCTCTTAAACGTTCACCGAGACCAGACTGTGTGCAGCAGGGTTAGAGAGAGGATTCCGATACATTGGACACAGGCCTAGGAGGAGATACGAACAAGACTAGAGGGCTTCAAAAGAAGGCACTGAATACAACAGCAAAGGAAGAATTTCAGGAGAAAATGACTGGGGACCTGGGTCCTGAGAGAGGATTAGTCATTACCCAGGTAGGGGGTTAAGGAAAGGAGGACAAGAATCCAGGCAGTAGAGACCCCATGAGAAATGGTACAGAAAAGGTACACCGGGAACCTTGAGAATGGGAACGGGAAGCATTATTATACTGTCGGCAGCATGTGAATTGTGAATGAGGGTGGAGGATGAACTTGAGTTTGGAGACGTAAGCCCATCATGGAGAACCTGGAGAGTGAAGCCACAAACTGCACCAAACATGTATCATGCTACCTGTCCTGGAACCATACCCATATTCCTCCTTCTTTCTATGGTGCCGTTGGAATAGCAGTCATAAATGATAGTGTAGTCTGCAGAATCTTAGAGTGTTTTGTTACTCTTACTGTATTGTCTGGTGACAACAAGGATTGATGATGTTACCGTGTAAGTCTTATCTCAATGGATTCATTTACACGTCTCCCACATAAGCTTCACCACACTTATTGCAACACCTACGTGCCGTATTAAGCGGGAGAGGCGATGACCAGGAGAGAGGGGAGGAAACAGCTTACAGAAGTGGCCTTCTACCGGCTTTCCCCATGCACCCCAGTGTACTTTAGGTGTCTGTCCTCATGGACTTCTGGGGCCATTGACATCTCGAGATGAGCAGCATTGGGCAGTCAGCATTTTACACACCTCATGTGGGGAAACCACTGGGTTTGCTTTGCGATTCTTCCCAGCGATTCTCTGACCTCCACAGCACCTGGCATCCGAGTAAACCTAAAGATGTCATGTATCAGTTTTGGCAAAAGCACAGTGCACCCCACCATCCTCAAGGGTCCCTCGTGTACTCACAGCCGCCCTAATAATCGACCATGACATTCTTCGATCTCAGAACAAATGTGGTCTCAGAACGTTTCCCTGCAGCGAGCTTGGTAATTTCGCTCATTGGTGAGCTAAGCACAGAGATGAAGCTTTCGTGCACTCCGAACATAGAATCTACGTAACCCTGCCATATGACAAGCTCTGTGAAGGCTGCAGTTCGTGCAACCTTCCTGTCCACCTGTGCAAAACCTACTGACTAGCACATTGCAGTTCTGAACACACAAACAAATACAAACTTAGTAACAATGGGCTTTCCAAACTGATGGTGTGAAAAGCTGGGCAAAACCTCTCTTCAAAAACTGCAGCAATAAAACTGGACAAAATCACCAAATAAAGTGTTCCAAGCTTGACATTTGATCAAAGGGCATAATGCAAGTTGAGAAACATACATTGAGAAAAATCTACCAATTCTTCATGGGAACAGTTGGTCCCTGTAGCATTTAAGCTGGGGGCTGTTCCCATCCTCTCCTCTTAGGCTCCAGCTCCAAGGTGCCAAGATTCCACTGTGGGCAGGTAGGACAGAACCTAAAGACAGACCACTCCCATCCATCCAAGCCCCGTCTGGCAAAAGTTCTAATGTGAGCAGACAGAAAAGACCATGAGATCCAGCATCTTCATTTCCTTTTTATTAAATTGACTGGGGTGACTAAGAAAATTTTACAGGCTTTAGGTGCACAATTCTACAAAATCTTCAGGGTAGACGCTGTTGTGTGTTCACCGCCCTAAGCCAAGTCTCTATTCATCACCATTTATCCCCCCATGTCCCCCACAACCCCCCTCCACCCCCTTTCTCCAGCAATCACCACACTGGTGTCCATGTCCATGAGTTCTTTCTCTTTTCTATTTTCAGTTCAGTATCCCCACCCAGCACCCCCAAAAGCTGTCAGCCTGCTCTCTCTCTATGAGTCTGTCTCTGTTGTGCTTGTTAGCACATTTTCCTCGTTAGACTCCAGGTATGAGTGAGGTCAGATGATGCTTGTTTTTCTCTGACTGGCCTATTTCACTTAGCACAGTGCTCTCCAGGTCCAACCGTGCCGTCGTTGCCGAGGGTAACATCTGCCTCTTTTTGACATGTAATGGTAGTATTCTATTGTGTAAATAAATATAACACAACTTTTTTATCCACTCATCTACTGATGGGCACTTGGGTGGCTTCCAAACCTCGGATATTCTGAATCGGACTGCTATGAACCAAGGGGTGCATCTCTTCTTTTCAATTAGTATTTTGGGTTTCTTCAGATAAATTCCCAGAAGTGCAATCACTGTGTGAAAAGGCACTTCCATTTTTAATTTCTTGAGGACATTCCACACTGCTTTCCACAGTGGCTGCACCAGTCTGCATTCCCACCAACCGTGCACTAGGGTTCCCCTTCCTCCATATCCTCACCAGCACTTGTTGTTTGTTGAATTATCGATGATCCTTATGCTCACAGGCATGAGGTTTCATGTCATTTAATTTGCAGTTCTTTGATGATTAGTGTCCTTGAGCATCTTTTCATATGCCTATTGGCATCTGTACATCCTCCTTGGAGAAGTGTGTGTTCCTGTACTTTGTCCATTTTTTTAAAGATTTTATTCCTCTTTAGAGGGGAAGGGAAGGAGAGAGGGAGAGAAATATCAATGTATGGTTGCCTCTTGTGTGTTCCCTGCTGGGAGCTGGCCTGCAACCCAGGCATGTGCCCTGACTGGGAATCGAACTGCGATCCCTTAGTTTACAGGCTTGGGCTCAATCCAGTGAGCTACACCAGCCAGGGCTCTTTGTCCATTTTTAATTGCATTGTTGTTGGTGCGGTGTTTTTTTTGTTTGTTTTTTTTTTTTTGGTGTTGAGTTGTATATGTTCTCTAACCACTTATCAGATATACCACTTGCCAATATGTCCTTCCATTCAGTACATTCAGTGGGTTTGTCTTTTCATTGTGTTGATGGTTTCCCTTGCTGTGCAAAAACTTTTCAGGTTGATGCAGTCCCATTTGTTTTTCCTTTGTTTCCCTCGCTGTAGATGTCTCGGCAAAAATACTGCTACCAGAAATGTCCGAGTTTTTACTGCCTGTATTTTCTTCTAGTAATTTTATGGGATCAAGTGTCACATTTAAGTCTCTGCCCTTTTTTTGAGTTTATTCTCGTGAATGATGTAAGAAGGTGGTCTACTTTCATTTTTCGCACATATCTGTTCTGTTTTCCCGACACCATTTGCTGAATGAACTACGTTTACCCCATTGTATCTTCCTGCTTCATTTGTCAGATACTAATTCACTACAAAGCCATGGCTTTATTTCTGGGCTTTCTATCTGTTCTGTTGATCTATGTGTCTGCTTTTATGTCACCACCATGTTGTTTTGATTGCTAGGATCTTTGTTTGTCTATTTATTCATTAATTGATCTTGTGAGGCCAGTAACTCTTAGACTAGTACCCATAAAGACATCACAAGAAAACTATAAATCAATATCCATCATTGAAACAGATGTAAAAATTCTACAAAAATATCAGTACATCAAATTCAGCAGGAAAGTGAACATTATGCACTATCAACAAGCAGGATTTATTTTAGGAATTGGAAAAATACATTAAAATCACAATAGATACCCCCAAAAATGCTTTGGAGAAAATTTAGAACCCATTCAAGGTAAACAAAAACAAAAACAAAAACTTTCAACAGCCCTGGCTGGTGTGGCTCAGTGGATTGAGCACCAAGCAGCCTGAGAACCAAAGGGTTGCTGGTTTGATTCCCAGTCAGAGCGTATGCCCGGGATGCAGGCCAGGTCCCCAGTAGGGGGAGGTGTGAGAGGCAAGGACACACTGATGTTTCTCTCCCTGTCTTCCTCCCTTCCCCTCTCTTTAAAGAGAAATAAATGAAATCTTCAAAAAAAGTTTAACAAATTAAGAATAGATGAGATCTTCCACAAGATAAGCAATATAGAAAACACCCACAGCTAGCTTCATACTTATTCGTGAAAGACAGATTTGGTCCCTAAGATCTGGAACAAGACAAGGATTTCCACTTTTACCACATGTGTTCAAACACTGTGAGCGCATGTAACCAAGGCAGAAGAAATAAAAGGCATCCGGATTTTAAAACAGGAAGTAATATTATCTTTATTCACTAAATACTGAATTAGTATGAAAAGTCTTCAGGAATTTTCAAAAACCTGAACCCAGTAAATAATTCAGCAAGATCATAGAGTACAAGGCCTTTTTAAACGAGGAAAAAAGTTGGGATACATACACTTCTCAGTTAACAAAGCTACAGTAATCAATAAAGTGTGGTACTGGTATAAGGATGTATGAATATATTTATGTAATGTATAAATATGAATATATATATATATATATATATATATATATAATCCGTGGAAGAGACTTCAGAGTACAAATATAAGTCCCTATATTTATATTTATGTTCAACTGAGTTTTACAAAGCTTCAAACACAATTTGATGGGGAAAAAACAGGCTCTCTGCCATGGATAGGGCTGTGGTAACTGCATGCAGAAGAATGAAATCATACTCCTCTCACACATGAACCATAAATATACTGTATGAATACGACAAAGAATTAAAATGTGCAAATCTAGGCTACCACGCAGTAGTATTGCAAATGCTTGCAGTACAAAGAAAATTCATTATACAAGAAGATATTGCCCCCACTTAGCATTTACTCTAATTTT
The DNA here is from genome assembly GCF_021234435.1 of Artibeus jamaicensis. NCBI lineage: Eukaryota > Metazoa > Chordata > Mammalia > Chiroptera > Phyllostomidae > Artibeus > Artibeus jamaicensis. Next base: position 55,064 of record NW_026521794.1, on the reverse strand, counting down.
CTTCAGAAAGTATTACACAGGGCAAATTAGGAGTCGCCCATCAGACAACAGCGCTAGCTCCCCACATTTTCTGCATTCAGATCCTAATTTGAACTCGACTCGCCCAGTAGCCGTAGGTATGTTGTCTAACTTGTCTGTTCTTCAGTTACTTTCTCTGTACAAGAGGAATACTTAGCAGCTTCTGTGTCGTGGGTTTTGTTGTGATAATTCAAATTTTTCATCCACAGCAAGCCCCTTGAGGAGTCTCTGGCAGACAGGAAACTCTACAGGTGTGCGAGTATTTTCATCACCATTGTATAACTGAGGGGAGAAAACAAGTGTTGAAGAACATGTCTTGACTTCTCACATTATTCTCGTTTGTTTCATTCAGGTGTCTTCAATGCCCTGGGTTTGCCCGTGACCCAGTGCCCACTGGGTCTGAATGCCAAAGGACTTCCTCTAGGTATCCAGGTCGTGGCTGGACCCTTTAATGACCACCTGACCCTGGCTGTGGCCCAGTACTTGGAGAAAAGTTTCGGGGGCTGGGTCTGTCCTGGAAAGTTGTAGTATGGCCTTCCCACAGTTTGTGAGTGTGTGTGTGTTCCTGTAAGCTGGGTGACGTCCAGCACCAGCAAGCAAGTAAAGAAAACACAACTGTAAAATGATCATTTGTTCAGTTATTCTTTCCACTCTGCTTTCCTTCACTGACCGTTGGCTTTAATAAAATGCTAATATTTATTCCTGCCCTCAGTTTACTTACCCTCAGGAGGAGATAAGCATGTAAAGGAATGAGTGCGGTAAAGTTTTCTGTATGCTGTGATGGTGTCTTTTCTAGGTACAATCGGGAGATCACAGAAGGAAATACTCAATTTGAATTAGAGAATCGCAACCAACTTCAGTCATAGAGCAGAGGATGCTGAAAGTGAGATTGGAAACACGGTTATGTGTTTGCCAGGTAGGTCGTGAGGTAAGGGAATTCCACTTAGGAGCATTAGTGACAAAGACGAGGCATGGCAGCTACACAATGGATTCATGTCTGTGTAACTTAGTATGGACATGGAGGAGCTGCCGGGGAGTATAGAAGCAGGTGAGATGCAACAAGAAGCCCTCTTCCAACATTATCAGAAAAAGTCCATGTCATATAGGTCTGTCCATTAAGAGGATCTAGAATCGAGTGCCATCTTGGCACAAATAACCATACATAGCACCCAGATCGGCATTTCCAAGTACCTCTTCCCAATAAAAAGAACCAGAACTTCTCAGAGAAAAGCCGATTCCAGGACTAAGAGAGGGAAACTGTAAGATGAGCCTGGAAGAGACTGCTGTGCTAGAGAGTTGTGAAGTACAGGGAGCTGAAGGAGAATAGGTCACAATGGCATGGAAACAGTCTAAAGAGGCTCTCACTGGCCAAACGTGGGGCAGTTTGAATGTCAACATGAACAGCAGCAATGGGTTGTAGCTCAGACAGGGGTGGAGGTGCAGAAAAGTAGATACAGATCTAGATATGGAGGTAAAAGTAGATATGTGTACTGTATAGTTTGATAGTTGCAAAATGACTTTCTGATGCTCGTTACATGCAACAATAAACAACATATCCAATGATAATAGAGGTACATATAAAGATATATATGTTTATATTTTATAAATGCATAAAGTTGTACATGTTTATATATATGTCATAAATATAGCATTATAAATATAAATTAGTATAAATAAAATGAATGCACATAATACATAAAATTATTTCATGTTTCTATGTAATATAACAATAAAATAGCGTCAGGGTTAGAGATACATGACAGGGGATAAAGGGGGAAAAGTTGGGAAAACTGTGGTAGCCTAATCAATAAAATTTACTTAGAAACACATAACAATAGACGCAGGCGCAGGTGAGCATGCCTCACCTCTGCCCACAGCTAAAGCAAAAAATAAACCTGCACCACAACACAAGTATCACCCAGAATTGTCAGAAAATCAAGCAGTATGGAAGTTCGACAGCCAAGGAGTTAAAGACGCCTCATTCATCCAGAAGCGTAGGAGGGGCAGAGTGGTACAGAGAGGTGCAGAGATGGGAATGGGGGTCCCACATGCATAAGGGTGGATAAAAATGGGAAGGACACTTCTGGAGTGGGGGGTCCCAGCACCAGGAAGATAAGTCCCTGTAACTTCTGGCTGTAAAAACCAGTGGGGGGTTGGGGCAGTGGAAGAACCTATGTCCTCTTAGAGGGCCTGCAGCAGACTTAAGATTCCCACAGACACACCCCCTCTGGGATACTGCACCAGGGCAACAGCAGGAAGGGCACCAGTGGCGTCTGGGGAGAAAGTGAAGTGTGAGTGGGGAGACAGCTTCTTCCCGAGGTAAACTCCAGAGGCCAGGCAGCAGTATTGTCCCTTCTGTGAGCCCTCCCTCACACAGAGACAGAGAGGTGACACAGATTGCCCCACCCCGGCAATGTCCTAAGGTTCTGCCGCATACAGCTTGACAGGTGCGCTAGGGCAGGGAGTCAAAGCAGCTCCACCTCATACACAGACACAAACACAGGGAGGCTGCCAAACTGTGGAGACAAAGAAACATGGCCCAAATGAAAGAACAGAACAAAATGGCAAAAAACGAGCTACATGAAATGGAGATGAGCAACCTATCATATGCACGGTTCAAAACCACAGTTATCAGGGTGCTGCAGGAACTCATTGGGTACTTCAGGGCCATGAAAAGACCCAAGCAGAAATGAAGGTGGCATTCAGTGAAATACAGAAAAATCTACAGGAACCAACAGTGGAGAGGTTAAAGCCAAGAATCAAAGCAGGAATTTGGAACACAAAGGAGGAAAAAAGCATTCAATCAGAACAGCAACAAAAAAAACAGAATTCCAAAACAAAACAAAACAAAACAAAAAACAAAACAAAACAAAAACAAGGAAAGCCTCAGAAACCTCTGGGACATCTTTAAACACACCAACGTCCAAATCGTAGGAGTGCCAGAAGGAGAAGAGGGAGAGCAAGAAGGGGAAAACCTATCTGAGCCCTGTCTGGTGTGGCTCAGTGGATTGAGTGCTGTCCTGCAAACCCGAGGGTAACCAGTTCAATTCCCAGTCTGGGTGCATGCCTGGCTGTGGGCTAGGACCCCAGTGGCGGGGGGTGGGGGGCACAAGAAGCAACCACACATTGGTGTTTCTCTCCTCTTTCTCCCCTCCCTTCCTCTCCCTAAAACTAAATTAATACAATCTTAAAAAAACAACTTGTTTGAGAAAATAATGAAAGAAACTGCTCTAATTTTGCTGAATGCAATTGACATGCACATCCAGGAAGCACAGAGCATCCCAAACAAGGTGGACCCAAAGAGAACCACACCAAGACACATCATAATTAAAAATGCCAAAGGTTAAAGAAAGAATCTGAAAAGCAGCAAGAGAAAAAGCAGACAATTACCTACAAAGGAGTTCCCATAAGACTGCCAGGTGCTTTCTCAAAAGAAACTTTGCAGGTTAGAAAAGCCTGGCAAGAGGTATTCAAAGTGTTGAAAAGCAAGGACCTACATCCAAGCTGACTCTAGCCAGCAAAGCTATCATTTAGAATGGAAGGGCAGGTAAAGTGCTTTCCAGACAAGGTCAAGTTCAAGGAGTTCATCATCACCAAGTCCTTACTAGATGAAATGTTATAGGGACTTATCTAAGAAAAAGAAGATCAACAGGATGAACATTAAAATGGCGACAAATTCACAAGTATCTGTAACTGAATCTAAAGAACACACTAAGCAAACAAGCAGAACAGGGACAGAATCATAGATATGGAGATCATTTGGAGGGTTATCAGCTGGGATGGGGAAGGAGAAAAATGGCGTGAAAGGCGCAGGGATTCAGAAGTCCAAATTCATATGAAATAGACAGGTGTCTGTGTGTGTGCATGCGTGTGTGTGTGTGTGTGTGTGTGTGTGTAAAGAGCCAGATAAAAACAGAGTAGTCAAAGAACTTACATGCCTGACCCATGGACATGAAGTAAGAGGGGGGTGTCTGGAGGGAATGGGGGGTACCAGATGGAGGGGAGAAAAGGGGCAAAAATTGGGATAACTGTATTAGCATAATCCACCAAATATATCTTAGAAAAGAAAAACAAGGAAACACTACATGACAATAGATGTCGAAAGTCATCATCTTACAACTATCAAAAAATATGTAATTCAGCCCTGGCTGGTGTAGCTCAATGGATTGAGCATGGGCCTGTGAAGCAAAGGATCACAGTTTTATTCCCAGTCAGGGCACATGCCTGGGTTGCAGGCCAATTCCCAGTGGGGGACACATGAGAGGCAACCACACATTGATGTTTCTCTCCCTCTCTTTCTCCTTCCCTTCCCCTCTCTCTGAAAATAAATAAATAAAATATATAAAAAAATATTTATTTCAGACATGACTCATCATGGATGCGGAAACCACTGGATAAAACTCAGGGAACACTTCTTGGGAGGCTGTTTCAGTCTCAAAATATTGCTGTATAATCTTACTAAGTACAAGAGTGGGAAGGTGGAAAACATATTGGTGGAAACAATGTGTTTCCGCCCATTTCAGGTGTGAACACATGGGCGACATGTCCTTAATCAAATGATCAAAATTCACATGCACAATCATAGGACAAATTAATATCCCATGTCTTTTCGTGAAACGCACCGAGGGAGACATATCGTTAGTTTCCTGGTGTGTCCTTCCAAACATGTGCCACTTAGAGGTAGGCTACGTATGTGTGGGAACAGGGGTATATGGGAAATCTCTGCACTTTCGCTTCCATTTTGCTGTGAACCTACAACAACGGCTCTAAAGCAAAGTCAAGTCTTAATCAAGTGAAAATGCAGGGCTGAAGATTATTAAGAATTTTGAACCCTGGCTGGTGTGGCTCAGTGGATTGAGGGCCGGCCTGTCAACCAAAGGGTCACCAGCTCAATTCCCAGTCAGGGCACATGGGTGTGGGTTTCGCCCTGAGGCTGCAGGAGATGTGTGAGAGGCAACCACACAGTGGTGCTTCTCTCCTTCTCTCTCTCCCTCCCTTCCCCTCTGCCTAAAAATAAATAAATGAAAACTTTATTTTTTAAGTAGCTTTACCTTCAGTTTTCTTAATTTGAATGAGTGATAACATTTACTAAGCATTTTTTTCTTTTTTTATAATGTATTTTATTGATTATGCCATTAGAGTTGTCCCCTTCCTCCCCTTCATTCCCCTCCACCCTCCACACCCCCTCCCACCCACATTCCCCCCTTTAGTTCATGTCCATGGGTCCTAAGTTCTTTAGCTTCTACATTTCCCACACTCCTATTGCCCTCCCCTGTCTATTTTTAATGTACTTGTGTGGCAGTCAATTTTTGAATTGAAAAGCTAAGAAAAAAATTTCAGTCTTATTAAGACAGAATTGACAATAACATTGTATTAGTTTAAGGTATATAACATAATGATTTGATACAGGTATATGAGCATAAGCACTACAAGTTCAGTTAACAGCCATCACCTTCTATACTTACAGTTGTTTTTCTGGTGACGAGAACTTGTAAGATCTACGTTCTTAGCAACTTTCCAATATACGAGACAATAAAACTCTTAAAAGTAATTTAGGGATGGCACCAGCAGTGCATTAAAACAAGCCAGGGCTCTTCAGTGCATAGTTGCACGCCCATGAAGCCAGCCCCCCGTTGCTCACTGGATTCCTGAAAGTCACAGGGAGGAAAATAGAGAAGCTGAGTCATGTCCTCAGCAGAGCTCCAGGGGGCTGCCTACTCACTTCCGCCACCAGATCACAGCCACCGACTGCCCTGGCTGTTGTGCTGTTCCCCAAATTTGCCTACAATTCTGTGAACGCTCACTCCTTTCCAAGATGCTCCCTTCTGGTTTTGCAAAACAACCAAACAAGACAGACAGAAAGAGAGGGAGGGAGGGAGGGAGGGAAGGGGGGAGGGAGGGAGGGAGGGAGGGAAGGAGGAAAAGAATCAGACAAATCCCAGTTTATGGACACATTGCAAAATAAAGGGCCCATATTCTTTATTTTTTAAAACATTTTATTTATTTATTTTTAGAGAGAGGGGAAGGGAAGGAGAAAGAGTGGGAGAGAAGCATCACCGCGTGTTGGTCTCTCGTGTGTCCCCTTACTGGGACCTGACCTGCAACCCAGGCATGTGCCCAGACTGGGAATAAACCGGTGACCCTTTGCTTTACAGGCCCGTGCTCAATCCACTGAGCTACACCAGCCAGGGCTGGGCCCATATTCTTTAAAACAATCCAATGAATCAGAGGCTAGGAAAGGCTGAGAAACTGTTCTGGATTAAAGGTAACGAAAAGCAGGTGATAATGTACTATGTGATCTTGGAAGGGAAAATAAAGGGGATACAAAGGACAACCCTAAGACAATTGGCAAAATATGAGTACGGGGTTTATATCAGATAGTGTGTCCTTGTAGAAACTTCTGAATTTTATAATTACACTGTAGTGATGTAAAAGACTACCATTATTCTTATGAAGGGAGGGGCTGGGAGCCAGGTGAGGGGGTTTGCTGTATGTGTGAGACATTGTAGAAGGGGAAAACTTGGAAATAACAGAGGATACAAATACATAACTGACTCGATGTTGTTTCTTGTGGCCAGGACACCTTGAAAATAGTCCTAAGGAGCTGGACATGCATTACCTTCTTTTTTTTTTCCTTAAGATTTTATTCACTTATCTTTAGAGGGGAAAGGAAGGAGAGAAGGAGAGAAATATCAACGTATGGTTGCCTGTCGTGTGTCCGCCACTGGGAACTGGCCTGCAACCCAGGCATGTGCCCCGACTGGGAATCAAACCGCGATCCTCTGGTTCGCAGGCCCGTGCTCAGGCCACTGAGCTACACCAGCCAGGGCGCATTACCTTCTTTAAAGCTTCCAAGAGCAATGATGGGAAGTACAGGTATTGTCCTCACTTCACAGATGAGGAAACTGAGACATGGAGAGAAGTGACCCTTTGGTCCAAGATGACACAGCTCGTAAGTGGCAAAGTGTCGGTCCTATGTATCATCCAGAGACTAGCTACCTCCCTCAGAAAAATCTGCGTCGTTTGTTGGGTTTGCTAAGGTGCTTTTTTCTTTAAACAACAGAACACCTTGACGCCAACTAACTTATAATCTCGTCTAACAGGCATTCCAGTGGTAGGGTGAAGTCCGGGCAAGCTGGTTATCTATAAAGTGCATCAGGAATGGTATCAAGGGCCCAGGCCTCCTCTGTCTCCATGCTCTGCCATCCACAGGGGTAGCCCCGTCTTCAGGCTGGTCCCCAAATGGCTGTCCCAGATCCAGCCTTCATATCCAGGCCAGGGAAAGTAATAATGTTCAGGGACAGAAAGGACCGTCTCTTCCTGGTTCTCTTTTTTATGGAGAAGGAAACGTTTCCAGCAGCAACCCCTCAAGGAAACATCGCCCATCAGCACACTGGGCAGCGATGCATCAAACACTCCTTCCTGAACTGTTCTGTGCCTGGTCTTAATCGATAAAGGTGACTGAGTGACCACACGGAGGGCTCAGTGTCGTTGTGAGAAAAATTTAACATTACTCAGAGTTCCCCTAGAAACGAGACGGGGCTCACCACGCAGGACCACACAAGGAACTCCAAGTGTTGGTCGCGAGGCAGGAGGAACAAGGAGACAAGCCAGGCCAAAAGCCTTTCTGGGGGTTTCTCAGGGAAAAGGCAAGGCAGGGTAAAGTGATGTGGAGTCCGACCAGGGGTGTCGGCGGTGTTGTGGCTGCGACGAGCAAATTCACGGGGACTGCAGAAGTCCTGTGGAGAAAAGGGACGGGACGGCATGGCCACTCTCTGAGTGAGAGAGAGGGCCCCGGCCCCTGCCTGGACAGGCTTTGATTGCTTTTCTGGGAACATTGCATCAAGGAAGGTCCTTGTTCATCATGCACAGAAAAGGATGCTGCTGTTGGCTTCTTACAAATAACAAAGCAAAGGATGTTGCAAATGCAAGGGAAAGAGCGGTCATACTGCTTACACTCCATCCTTGGGAGGATTAGCACACACTGGAGACTAAAGTTACTTTAGAGATATGCGGGAAACATTTGCTGCCTCGATTCAGGGCGAGAGAGTTTTAGCCAGAGCAAACCTCAAAGCAGCCTAGGTACAACGCAGGCATGGTTCCCCACGGGAGAACCTGTCCATGGCCGTGGGTCCCGTGAGCTGCCTTCTGCCTGTTGTTGGTTTTCCGAACCAGGGCTGGGCTACATTCACCACTGCCACGAGGACCCGTTCCCTATGGTAAAGTACACAGCTTGGGACTGGCTACTTCGAATAACTTCAGTGGGCTTTGTACTATAGGGGTGGTTCTTACTTGCCTGACACCTGGCTGTGGGATTGATTAAGGCAGAGGGATATTGTCCTGGGGAACAAGGGTCCGATGTGGAAACCTCTTAACACCGTGAAACGCTTTAAATGTTATTCAAACGTGCACTAGCCACTGACAATAGGAATGGCATTACCTTGACTTGCTTCAGCGAGTGGCTTTGCAGTTAAGTAACATGGGCATGGGGGAGTCAACCCACTCCCTGTCCACTGCACACAACAGGGCGCTAATGTGAGAAAACAGGCTTTGGGGTAGGTGTGCGTACATGAAGGAGAACGCATTTCTACAGTCGGGCTGGCACGGTAAAAACACGCCGTTGCATGTGGTAACACAGAAACGGATGAGGGCGGCGAGAGCTAACATCTGCTTCTCAGGTCCTTTAGTGTCTGATGGCAGCAGGCTGGAAAGCTTAACCACTGAAAGTACAAAAATTCAACATCCCTGGGCCTATATTTATTCGTCCCTTGAAATTGCTTGGTCGAGCATCACCCAGGTTTTATTCCAGGAGTGACCAGCCATCCTCCATCAGACTGACAAATTCTATCTGTAGCTTTTTTGTTCAAGATTTTATTTATTTATGTTTTCAGAGAGGGAAAGGGAGGGAGAAAGAGAGGGAGAGAAACACCGTTGTGTAGCTGCCTCTCGCGCACACCTACCCCCAGTAGGCCCACAACCAGGGCAGGTGCTCTCACTGGGAATTGAACCTGAGACCCTTTGGTTTGTAGGCCGGTGCTCAATGCACTGAGCCACACCAGCCAGGGCTGTCTGTGGCTCTTATAATACCTTTAGCCAGGACTAGATTTCTTACAGCTGGGGGAAGTAGTCTTATTCCTTAAAATAATGTTAGATAGCTCTGCCCTGATACTGTAGCATAACCTTAGAGAGCAACCTAACTCCCCTTGTTTCTGAGTTCTGGCTTATGACATGCCCCTTGTCCCGTATGTCAACAGCACATCCGCCTCCTGGACATTTCTCTCTGTGTTCCACGTATATAAAATGCTAGTAATAGGAATCTTTTCCCTTAACCATGCTTCTCTACTATCTGAAATAGCAGAGCTGGATGACATTGGAACATTGCATGGATCGTGGGAATATTGTAACCTTGTATGGTCTTGTTAAAAAAAGAGAAATTTTGCCACCTACCAACCAATTAGTCGTTTAAAGATAGCTGATCTCCACAAGACGAATAAACCCAGGACCAGAGAGCTTAACACACTTGCTCAAACTTCACTGCTGGGTAGAGATGGAATTAGTTTTCTTTCTTGTTTTTATCGTCAACACTGTTACAGATGTCCCCTTCTTGCCCACTTTGGCCCCCTCTCCCCCAGCCCCCCACCCCCTTGGCCTTCCCCACATTGTTGTCTGTGTCCCGGGGATGCCCATATATGCACACATGCTCTTTAGCTAATCCCCTCCAGCCCCCCCTGCCTGCCTCTCCTCTGAGATCTGTCCGTCTGTTCCATGCACCCATGCCTCCAGTTATTTTTCCCGCCAGCTAATTTTCTTCAGTAGATTCCGCATATGCGTGGGATCGTATGGCATTTGGAATTCGTTTTCAGTTCTGAGTCTGTTGGACTTTCTGCCATGATGTGTCTAATGGAAACCCATCAAAACCACCCCCAGTTGCCATTACAAGGCAACTTCCATTGCCTTGTCATGGAACTTGGTACCTTTGGCCTTCCAGTTCTAAGATAAATAAGGGCTGGGAATGTAACGTGCAATGCGATGACTGTAGTTGTTAACACTGCTGTAATGGCAGTGTTACATGATACATTTGAAAGTTGCTAAGAATGTAAATCTTGAAAGTTCTCATCCCGAGGGAAAAAAGTAGTGACTGTAAGAGGTGACGGATGCTAACTAAACTTACCGGTGGTAATCATTTTGCAATATGTGTCTGTTAAGTCCTTATTCTGTCCACACTACACTTGTACAGTGTTTATGTCAATTACGTCTGAATATAACTGGAAAAAAAAAAACACTTGCCTTTTCCCTGCTGGCTTCTAAATTCTTCAAATCTACTAAACGGTTACTGCTATGCTCAGGAAGTTAAGACACTTGATAAAGAGACAATTTCCAAAGAGATGTTGCTGGAAGCCTCTTTGTATTTTCTTGGCTCCTCCCAGCAGCTGGGCCCTAACAACGGAAGCTTCTCCCAGCTGCAAGTGCTGCAAGGCTCAGAAGCAAGACGGTCACTCCCCAGTTCCCAGGGATCAGCTGTTTTTGCAGGGAGCAGTCACTCTAAGGATTTGGCCCTGCGTAAAAGACAGGGGGAACTTCATCTTCCTTGCACTGCAAACTAATGTATGCATTTGTCTTCTCTGGAAAGGGCCTCAAAAGTTGATCCTTACAACTTCCTGATGCAGAGGATAAGTCCTGACAGTAGACCTCAGGCCTGAGGGTTTCAGCACATGTCTTCTGAGGTCTTCTCCGAAGCTGGGGTGCTCACAGTGACTGACACGGGCAAAGGTCATTCTGTAAAAATGCTCTGGGACAATTCACTGTCTTTGTCCAAACCTACTGCGCTCTTACTTCATCCCAAAGCAAGACAATTCCTTAGGAAGGGAAAGGAATTGTCTTGCTTTGGGATGAAGTAAGGGAGCTGGCACTGCATGAAGAGAAAGCGAGACCCACACAGTCTGCAGCTGGGGAGGATGGAGAATGCCACGCAGCCCGTCACTCACTGTATATAGGCCCCACTGTACCTGGTGCGTGGGCTTCACTCTCATACTACCCGTAATAACAATACCCACAGGTAGTGTGTGTTGGAGTCTTGTCTATTACTTTCAGTATCTTCCCTGGGCATACCTGTACATGTCGGTGTGCTTTTCTATTTGTGAAAATTGGTCCTACAAGGGGCATTCTCTTTTGTATATTGATTCTGTCGCTTGAAATTATGACAATTTCCAAAGGCTTGAAACTTTAAAAGTTGGAAGTTAAAAAGGATTACACAATACCATGGAAGTTCAGCAAGGAAATACAGAACAGTAGTTATCTAATTGCAGATAAGGAAAGGCTTTCTCAGGAGAGATGCAAAAACTGGTATTTGAAAAAACAAAAAACTGGTATTTGGAAAATCTGATTCGGCTTCTTAAAAATGAACATGTTGGGCCCTGGCTGGTGTAGCTCAGTGGACTGAGCATGGGCCTGTGAACCAAAAGATTGCGATTCGATTCCCAGTCAGGGCACAGGCCTGGGTTGCAGGCCAGTTCCCAGGAGGGGCCAGTTTCCAGCAGGGGATGCACGAGAAGCAACCATACATTGATAGTTCTCTCCCTCTCTCCTTCCCTTCCCTTCTAAAGATAAATCAAGGAATTAAAAAAAAAAAAAAAAGAACACGTTGGCCCTGGCTGGTGTAACTCAGTGGACTGAGCAAGGTCTGCGCACCAGAGGGGCGCCAGCTCAATTCCCAGTCAGGGCACAGGCCTGGGTTGGGGGCCAGGTCTCCAGTAGGGGGAGCACAAGAGGCAACCACACATTAATGTGTTTCTCTCCCTCTCTTTCTCCTTGCCCTTCCCCTCTCTCTAGAACTAAATACATGAAGTCTTTCAGGAAATGAGCATGTTTACAGACAAGAACTCCATAAAAATTAAATGGCAATTGAAAGTTGTTAAAAGACGCTTGTAGCAATGCACGAGGAGAAAATATATGTCAACCTTTCAGAAGTCTGCAAAGACTATGAAGATGTAGCTTACTGGAAAATTTTTTGACTCTCTCCCCACACTTGCAGTAATCAAAGGCACATGAAGTGAGGTACCACCGAGCACCTTTTAAATTCCTAAGGAGTTGTGGGTCAATGATTGTATTCAGTACTGCGGACACCGCACGCATTCCCTCATACAAGCTGGCATTGGGAGTGTGTGAATGTGTTGCAATCCTTAATCCGGGGATCAAAAAGCCTTTGGTTGCGCCCTGGCAGGTGTAGCTCAGTGGATTGAGCACGGGCCTGTGAAGCAAAGGGTCACCAGTTGGGTTCCCAGGCAGAGCACAGGCCAGGTCCCCAGTAGGGGACACTTGAGAGGCAACCACACACTGGTGTTTCTCTCCCACTCTTTCTCCTTCCCTTCCCCTTCCCCTGTCCCTAATAAATAATAAGTAAGTGCAATGTTTTCAAAAAAGCCTCTGGTTCCGTCATTTCCCTCCTAGAGAAACATTCTCAGGGAAAACCTGCGGCTGGCAGTTTTCTAGCCACCCGGCAAGGGGCCAGGCTCCCCGGAAGCCTGAAGGCCCGGAAGCCTGAAGGCAGGGGGCGGGGCCACAGGGGCTGAGGGGCGGGGCGAACGATGGAGAATGCCCGGCCTCCTCTGAGACGCGTGGGACTGCGTCATAGCGTCATAGCGTCCCAGTGAGAACTGGGCCTAGGCGGAGGGCTCCGGGCCCAGCAACGCCTTGGCAACCAAGTCTCCTCGGCCGTCTCTGTGGGGGCTCTGAGAGTCTTCAACTATGGGGTCCTTGGGCAGCCGGATCCTGGGGTACAGCGATCCAGCCCTAGCTGATCCGCATCAGTCAGAAGCCCGAGCAGGCCCCAGCTCTGGAAATGGCGACCATAAACGCAAGTGGAGCAGGCCAGCCGCGGGCCCAGAGTCTGAGGACGGCCCCAGGTCTCCAGATCGGGACCAGGAGCTCCAGCAGGTCGTCCCACCGAACCACGGTAAAAAAGTTAAGATCGCATCCGAGTGTGCTTACCAAACTTTATTTTTGAGTGGGGACACCAGTGACATTAAAATCTGTGCTCTGGGGAAAGTATGGTGCTTACACAAACGCTTTTTATGCCAGTCGGGCTACTTTGCTACGATGTTTAGAGGTTCTCGGGAAGGCTCTCACAACGAGATGATTGAGCTGCAGATTAATGACCAGAACATAGACACAGAATCCCTCCACTTTGTACTAGGCTCGTTGTACAGGGACCAATGTGTCATAAGGGAGCCCCTTCACGTGATAGGAGTTTTGGCAACGGCACACCTGCTTCAAGTAGAGGACTTAATTCGGCAGTGTGAGCAGACCATGGAGGACACAATTAGTGGGAAAACTGTCTGTGGCTATTACGCAGCAGCAGACACCTACGGCTTAGATTCTGTGAAGACGGCGTGCTTTGAATGGCTCCTCCACCATTTGATGACACATCCAAGTGTTGAGCTTTACAAGGGACTCAGAATAGACCTCATGAATCTGCTCACTTCTTCTGCTAATTTATTCGTAATGCAAAAGGAAATAGATGTATACACCACCCTTAAAGAGTGGATGTTCCTTCATCTTAACCCAGCTTGGAAAGGATCGGTGGAAGAGCTCCTAGTTCATACGAACGACTGGTTTCGCAGGCACCGAGAATGCGGTGGTGGCACCGCCTTCCTTGAAACCAGACAAGGCAGAGCATTTCAATCGGTTTTTAAAAACTTGAGGTTCCAGCATATCATCTGCGACCTGGGCTCCACAAGAGTTATTGAGCGAGACGCTCTGATACCTTCGGAATGGTTATCGCATGTTTATAAACAGCAGTGGTTCGCCTTGCTTAGAACACAGCAATGCGAGGAAATCGGGCCCCGATACATCGATAGAAAAGAACTGGAAGAATGCAGCATGCGATGCGGCAAGATGATTGTCGGGGATGGACGCTACGCCTGGGGGTGGTCAGCGTTCAATTTTGGCTTTCCTTTACGTGTCATCTTCTCCAGCCATTACGTCATTTTCAAGCAAAATAGGCTCCGTCAGCCATGCGATGCCCCAGCTTGTTTACAGCCTCTAAGAAACGTTGCATTCCGATTAACTGTGGTGCATTTCGAGTCCAGCGGAGAGATAAGTTTCCACAAGACAACCGGATACAAAATCCTCACCTTGGAAAAGGACGAGGAACGCGTGGTAATGAAGTTGGATAGCAGAGCTGTGAGATTCCCTTTACACATATTCTGTAACTTCCTGTTTATATCATCAGAAAATCCATGAAATCGAGCTTGCCAAGTAGGATATGTTAGGGTTTTGAAAACTTCTGATGATTCGCGTCATTTATTAGCCCTCCTCTTAAACACGATAAAGACGAAGAGTAACAGAAATGACATCTTTCCAGACGTAAAAACTATCATCGATGACCATCTTCGATTGATTTCTATGGACTGAAGAATAAAACAGTTCATTTCAAGAAAATATCTGTAAAACCAAATAGCGACTGCTGTCGGCATCTCCTGTTTTTCGTTTCTCATCAACAGACAGCTCCAAATAGACACGAGACTACATGCATGCATGTCTAAGGAATCAAAATAAATTCACCAGTTAGATCAATTTTACCCTAACACGGAGGCAAAATAAAGAATTCTCTTCCTTGCTAAAATCGTTGTGCAAATGTGTGGCTTTGACTGCGGCACTATTACATGAGAAGTGCCGAGGATAACCAGTTTTAAATAGCCAGACAGCCTCAGGTTTTATCACATTACAGACTTGCTGTATAACGTAGTGCTATTTTACAATTAATTCGCCCCGTGGCCCATGGACTCTATGGTTTGGAGACCTTGTATGGCTGAGTAATTTATCTGCAAACAGCTGTGCATATCTTCCACACTTAAAGGGTGCAAAAATGGACTGAAGGATATGTACACATTATATCATTATATAGTATCTATAGCATGTATTATTTGGTAGTATATTAACATGTATATCAGAAAATGTGTATTAGGAAATACATACATCGTAGCACATATGAAAGCATCATGGGGTTAGATGCAATTTTAGAGATGATATATGAATACATGTAAATACATGTTTTTATTACCCGCAAAGACCCAAGAAAAATAAATTTCTAAGTGGATGAATAGGTACTGTAATCTGAAATCTAGTTCCTTAAAAACTAGTGATTCCTACAGATACCCAGATATGAATAATTTCAAAGTATCTTTCTTTTTTATTTATGCTTCTATTGGGCTTGCTTTTCATTTTGCCAGAGTGTGCTGTGCTTCACCACAGAGGATTTGAGGTGACATTTGTTTCAAAATAGAAACCGATAGGATCAACAACATTATCCTTTAAAAATTATGTCTTCCAAACAGTCCCCGATGTAGGAAGAGAGGCGCGATTTGTCCAGTAACTGGTAAAACTTTCAAAGATTTTAGAGCACCTTAAGTGCTGCTGATGTTGCTTTCGATGATTGCCATTTTCTATGAACCGATACATATATATGTAAAATTGATATAGATATATATATATATCAATTATATCACATACTAATGGAGCACCAAGCATGCAGTCAAGAGCAATTTAATGTGCGTACCACAGCCATTTTTCAACTTTTATTTTCAAGGCCCTCGTGTTCTCAAAAACTGTAGGGATTTTGCAGTAACTTACATCACGATTCTTGTCTTAAAGATTTTATCTACTTATTTTTAGAGAGAGGGGAAAGGAGGGAGAAACAGAGGGAAAGAAACCTCAACGAGTGTTGACCTCTCCTGCGCCCCACATTGGGGACCTGGTCAGCAACCCAGGTGTGTGCCCTGACTGGGAATCAAACCAGGGACCCTTTGGTTCACAGGCCAGTGCTCAATCCACTGGGCCACACCAGCCCGGGCTACATGATGAGAATTAATGACATATATTTGAAATGTGTCTGGATTGAAAAGGTAAATTTTATCCTACTTGTCTTCTTTTTCCATTTCTCTTTCAATTGTTTCTCTACTCTGAAGATTGAGGAGATGGAATGGAATCTGAAAAGTTTTGAGATATACCTATTTGACAGTCTCTCTAGGGAAATGAGGGCATCTGTCCATTGATATCTCCTGAGGTTGAGGCTTAATTTTGGCATGCATAGAGTTCAATCTGTCCAGAAAACCAGTCATGAGAAGTGGAATATTAATTATGAGTTGTTGACTTACAGGGAAAGGAATGAGAGTCCATTGAAGGCTCAGATAGAGGCCCAGAGGGCTCAGCTATGACCTAAATTATTTACAGGCTTACTCATGTTTTGGTTTCGGCAGGGTTCATAAAGCAATGACCCCGAGTCATTTTGGAAAACTAAGAAGCATGCCAGTGGTGTATTTCTAATGCTATTGTTAACTCCTTTGTTCATGTGTAAAAGTAAGTAGAAACTTTAGGAATAAGTGGCAGTGATATCTATTAAACAAATAGACACTTTATGGGAGAATACCACAGGTTATTGGGGAACCATGGGCAATTCTACTTCCTTTTTTTAAGGATTTTATTTATTTATATTTATTATGCATTTATTTATTGTTTGAGTCTTTATGGACACTTTATTCAGGTGGCCATCAGTCTGAGAAGATGGTGGGTTATGTTCCCTAACAGACCATCTTACATTCCATTTCAAACGGGCCTCTTTTAGAGGGGGAAGAAAAGTGTAGGTAAGGGATCTGGAATTCAGGGAGAAGGTTAATCAGATAAAAAGCTCTGGGATTCTTTCATCTGTTGGCTTGTGATTCCTTATCTGTGTACTGACTGGGCTGTGGTATTTATCTGTGTCCTGGGAGGTGGTCTTAGATGTGTCCTAGGTGGTGGATGTCTCCTAAAAGGACTCAGATAACATCTGGACTGCTTGCAGTCCTCCTGGGGCACAAGGTAGAAGAACTGCTTGTGGTCTCCTGCAGTCAGGGTGGGTCATACCTTCAGTTCCTGAAACAATAGTGCTTTCTATACGTTAGTTGCTAAGTGTATTGACTATTACCTAAAACTGAAGTTTTTCCACTTTTATGTCCCCCGTCAGTTCCGTTCCTGGTCAGGGCACAGGGCTGGGTGACGGGTCAGGTCCTCATTTTTTGGGGGCGTGCAGCCCATCAGTGTTTCTCTCACACATGGATGCTTCTCTCTCTTCCAAGAAGTCCACTGATCCACACGTCAAAAGATTAAAGGAGCGGAGGCGCTTCAAACAAGTACCCTGAGGCAAGTAAGAGAAGTATTTTGGGTATGACAGGTAGTCCTTGGCAATGGAGAACAATCTCCAGCCACCTCCCACAGTTACCTCCAGGCACTGAGGCAGGGAGGAAACCTGGCTTCAGTGTGGCCACGTTCAGAATTGTGAACCAAAAGGGGCCACATACTAAACCTGCCAAGCTCAGGGACGCCTGCACGGCCACCTTACACGCTCAGAGACGGAAGTAACCACATAGCATGATCTGAAATGGAAGTTTTTAACTAAAAGCAGTTCATGGTGGGGAGTCACGCCCTGGGCTAGAATGTGCCTTGACAAACGTCAGTCTTTACCTTAATTTTGAGTCTGTCTACTGTCCCTTAGCATCTGTGATAACATACCCTTTGGAGTGTCAAAGTGTAACAGAATGTCGGGCTGTGCAGTTCTGAAACAGATTTGGGGCTCTTTTGCCCATCGCTGGAAACATAACTCCACAGCCTGAGTTAGGTGAAAAGGAAAGGAATTATTTATGTATTAATTTAAATGTTTTATTTTATTTAATTTTTTTATAAGTTTTTAAAAAGATTTTTTTTTATTTATTTAGAGACGGGGGAAGGGAGGGAGAAAGAAAGGGAGAGAAACATCAGTGTGGTTGCCTCTCACATGGCAGGCACCCTCTGGGGACCTGGCTGGCCTGCAACTCAGGCACTTCGGGCCCTGACTGAAATCAAATTGGCGACTCTTTGGTTCACAGCCCGAGCTCAGTCCACTGAGCTACACCAGCCAGGGATAGAATCGTGTATTTAAAAGTTATACAGATTTCACCCTGGCTGGTGTGGTTCCATGGATTGAGCACTGGCCTGCAAACCAAAGGGTTGTCACTTCCATACGCAGTCAAGACACATGCCTGGGTTGCAGGCCCGGTCCCCAATAGGGGGCGTGCAAGAGGCAACCACACACTGGTGTTTCTCTCCTTCTCTTTTTCCCTCCCCTCCCCTCTCTAAAAGTAAACAAAGCTTTTATTTATTTATTTTTAGAGAGAGGGCAAGGGAGAAAGACAGGGAGAGAAACATCAATGTGTGGTTGCCTCTTATGTGCCCCCAAATGGGGACCTGGTCCTGCAATCCAGGCGTGTGCCTTGACTGGGAATGTCACTAGTGACCCCTCAGTTCCCAGGCCAGCACTCAATCCACTCAACCACACCAGTGGAGGCTGCTGCTTTTTTCTTCAAGTCTTTTTTTTTAACTGCTATTCAAGTACAGTTGCCTCCATTTTCATCCCACCATTTTCCCATGCCCCACCCTCCCACCCCCCACCCTCAATCCCACCCCCTTTTGGCGTTGTCCATGGGTCCTTTATACATGTTCTCTGACGACCCTTCCCCTTCTTTTCCCTGTTATCTCCCTCACCCCTCTGCTCTGGTCACTGTCCGCTTCTTCTGTATTTCAAGGTCTCTGGTTCTATTTTGCTTGCTTGTTTGTTTTGGTAACTAGGCTCCACTTATAGGTGAGATCATATGGTATTTGTCCCTCACCACCTGGCTTATCTCACTTAGCATAATGCTCTCCAGATCCGTCCATGCTGTCACAAAGGATAGGAGTTCCTTCTTTCTTTCTGCTGCATAGTATTCCGTCGTGTAAATGTAACACCATTTTTTCATCCGCTCATTTACTGATGGGCACTTAGGTGGCTTCCCACACTTGGCTACTGCAGATTGTGCTGGTATGAGCATTGGTTCTTTTGAATTGGTCTTTTGGGATTCTTAGGGTATAATCCCAGCATGGTGATTGCCTGGTCAAAAGGCAGTCCCATTTTTAGTTAGTTTTTTTTTTTTTAAGGAAATTCTGTATTGTTTTCCACAGTGGCTGTGTCAGTCCACATTCCCACCAAGTCTGCATCCCCACCAGTCTGCATTCCCAGAATGTACCAGGGTTCCCTTTGCTCCAAACCTCCCCATTACTTGTTGTTTGTTCATTGCTTGATGATGGCCATTCCGATGAGTGTGAAGCAGAATGTCACTGTGATTTTAATCTGCATCTCTCTGATGGCTAGTGATGCTGAGCATCCTTTCATATGACTCTGGGCTCTCTGTATGTCCTCCTTGGAGAAGTTCTGTTCAGGTCCTTTGCCCATTTTTTAATTGGGTTGGTGGTCTTCCTGGAGTGGAGACCTGTGAGTTCTTTATCTATATTTGGATATCAAGCCCTTGTTTGAGGTATCATTGGTAAATATATTTTTTCCCATAGAGTTTGCTCCCCTTTTATTTTGCTGATGAATTCTGTAGCCGTGCAGAAGCTTTTTATTTTGAAGAAGTCCCACTTGTTTATTCTTTCCTCTTTGCTCCTTGCTCTAGGGGACACATCGGTGAAAATATTGCTGCATGGAGTATCTGAGACTTTCCTGCCTATGTTCTCCTCTAGGACTTTTGTGGTGATCAAGTTTCATTTTCTCGTTGCGTACAGCTGTCCAGATCTCCCACCAAGATGTGTTGAACAGGCTATTTTTACTCTAGTTTATGCTCCTGCCCCCTTTGTCCAATATTACTTGACCATGGAGACATGGGTTGCTTTCTGGGCTCTCTCGTCTGTTCCATTGATATGTGTGTCTGTTCTTATGAGAGTACCCAAGTGTTTTCATTACAGTGGCCTTGTAATATAGTGTGATGTCAGACAGTGTGATCCCTCCTGCTTTGTTCTTCTTCCTCAAAATTGCTGCCAGTGTTCGGGGTGGTCTCTGGTTCCGTATAAATTTTTGAAATGTTTGTTCTGTGTCTGTGAAATATGATATTGGAATATTAACAAAGATTGCATTGAATCTATAAATTGCTTTGGGTACTATGGGCATTTTGATGATGTTAGTTCTTCCACTCCATGAACACTATATATGTTTCCATTTGTTTATGTCTTTCTTGATTTCTTTGTTTCTTTTTTTATGATTTCATTTATTTATTTATTATTGGAGAGGGGGAAAGGGAGGGAGCAAGAGAGGGAGAGGAACATCAATGTGTGGTTGCCGCTTCGGCACCCCCTACTGAGGACCTGGCCCTCAATCCAGGTAGGTGCCCTGACTGGCGATCGAACCTGCGACCCTTGAGGTCACAGGATGGTACTCAATCCACGGAGCCACACCAGCCATAGTGGAAACCTATCTCATCTTATTAACCAATGTCAGCCCAATACATTTAATTTGAAAATAAGTGAAATAAAGAAATAAATAATATTACTTGCTGTCGCAAAGGGTAGAGCTCTTGCTTTCTTTCTCCTGCATAGAATTCCATTGTGTAAATGTGCCATGGTTTTTTGACCCACTCGTTTACTGCTGGGCCCCTAGGTTGCTCCCAGCACTTGGCTCTTGTAAATGGTGCTGCTTTGAACATTGGGGTGCATAGGTTCTTTTGGACTGGTGTTTCAGGGTTCAGAGGGGAGAGGGGAGGGAATTTCAGGGGAAAAGGGGAAGGGTTTACAGGGAAAAAAGTATAAAAGACACATGGACAAAACCTGGAGGGGGTGGTAATGGGAGGGAGGGGGAGAGCTGGGTGGGTGGGCTAGGATGGAGTCAAAGACAGAAAACTGTCCTTGGACAACGATTACAATAAAATAAATGACATTCCTTGCGAGAAAGATCTAATGGTGACAAATTCCCTCATTTTTTTCCTGTGTCTGAGAATGTATTTATTTCCCTTTCACTCTTGAAACACAATGTCATGAAGTACAGAATTCTTCACTGGTAGTTTTGCTTCTCTAAACACGTTGGGTATTTCATTCTACTCTCTTCTTGCTTGTTTAGTACTGTGATCTCATTGTTTGGGCTCCCTAGCCCAAAATTCTGTGGTCAAATTCTGAACCCCAAGGTAACCATAGTAGGAGGTGAGGCCTTGGAAGATGATTAGGTCATGAGGGTGGAGCCCACGTGAATTGCATTTTTTTTCCTTTAAAGAAAAGGCTCTCCAGAGGGTTTCTGAACCCATTCTAGTATGTGACTGGTGATAGAACGAGAAGTCTGCAACCCAGAAGAGGGATCTCACCCCACCGTGCTGGAACCCTGATCTCAGACTTCCAGCTTTCAGAGCTGGGATACATAAATGGTTGTTGCTTTCCAACCACCCAGTCGGTGGCATATTGTTAGAGCAAAATAAATAGACTAAGACACTTTTTGTCTGATAAGAAGTCAGATGCCATTTTTATCTTTGTTTCTCCACATGCAAGGTATGTGTTTTTTCCTCTGGCTTCTTTCAGAATATTTCGTTTATCTTTGATTTCGGTAGTTCAAACTGATTTCCTTAAGAGAAATGTTTGCCCATAATCCTGCTTGACATTGTCCAGATTCTGAATCTGTGCTTTGGGGTGTGACATGAATTTGGAGAAATGATCAGTCATACGTTTTTTCAAGTATTTCTTTTGTTCCTTGCTTTCTTCTGCTTTTGGTATCCCATGTCCACTTACTTATGAGGCACCTTCTGAGGCAGACCCATAGTCTTTGAATATTTTGACTTCTTTTCCAGTGTTTATTCTCTCCAGTTTCTTTGGTTTTCAGGTTTAGGGAGATATTCGCATGCTCAGATATGTTCTCTTCTACCATGTTCAGTCTACTAATAAGCAAGTCAAAGGCATTCTTCATTTGTGTTACAATGTTTTTCATTTGTAGCGCTTTTTCATTCTTTCCTAGGATTTCCATATCTGCTTGCTCTGCCCATCTGTTCTTGCATGCTGTCGACTTTATCAAATACAGCCCTCAGCTACTAATCATAGTTGTTTTAAATTCCTGGTCTGATAATTCCAACATCCCACCACGTCTGGTTCCGATGCTTGCTCGTGCCATCTAAATTGTGTTGTTTGCCTTCTAGTTTGGTGAGCAGTTTTCCTTGGTAACCAGGCATGCCATGCACAGTAAAAGGAACTGCTATATGTAGATCTTGATTGATGTAGTGGTGAGGAGTGAGGGTAGGGCAAGCATTCTGCCATCCCAGGATGAGGTCTAGGTCTTTTGGCAATCTAATGCCTATGGACGGTGAACCTCACCAGTGTGTCTCAGTATTTGTGTCCCCTTCTCCCACCTTCCATACCTCCTTAGCTGGGACAGGTTGGCTAGCAGTGGGTTGGAAGTGGGCTAGTGTGAGGTGTTTTCCTTCTCCCGTGTGGAAGGCTAGAGAGCTGACTGAAGTTGCATACTTTCTTTGCCTCGGATTAGTTAAGGCATGATAAAACCCCAGCAGGTTAGACGCTGATTAACATCTCCTGGGACAGGTCTTATTGAGATTTAAATACTCTGGCATATTTCACAATAGGTTCTCTTCCCTCCTGCTGGATGTATGAGGGATTCCACCCCCCCCCCCCCCCGTCCCCATGATGTTTGCTATAGAAATCTAGTTGGGCTCCTGAACATAAAACTGGCCAAAGTATGGGGGCCCCTATGACTGGGACCCCCTGGAGCTTTTAACTCCCAAAGTTGTCTACCCTGAATCTCCAGCAATTCTGCTTCCCTTGGTGGGTGGGTTGCTATTGAGTCTCTGCTCTGGGAAGCTGTGGCTCCCAGTATCTGCCTCTCTTTTCACACCTGGGGGCAGTGGTTTGCCCTGTGTTCTCCCTGCTCTTGTAAAACCCATCAGAGTAGTTCATGTTTTTGCCTGTTCAGTTCTATGACTTGCTAGGATGGAGTGGCTTCTTCCAATATCTTTACTAGCAGGCACTGAAACCAGGAGTTTGAATCTCATTTTGGAGAGTCTTTTACAGTAGGAACTAGTGCCAGTACCTTACAGGGTTCTCTGGGAGGTTCTTCATGAGAGCTTGCTATGTGGTGCTATTTCTAGCAAAGGCAGGAGCCAACAGTCCAAGCCTTCAGGAGTAGAAATGGGAGGGGTAGCTCTCATTATTCCCCCCCCTCCCGGCGGCTAATCCAGGCAGTTTTCGCTTCCTGTCCTCATGACCTTACTGATGGCCTAGAAGTCTTTGTTCCCAATGGAGAAATGCCTTTTTGCCAGGAGAAAAAAACAGTGATTCTTTTGAAACAGCAACCAAGCCTGTCAGGATGCAAAAGGTAGGCGTTCCGAAGTCTTACCTTTTGTGACAGCACGGATGGATCTTGAGAGTATCATTCTATGTGAAATAAGCCAGTCAGTGACAGAAAAATGCCACATGATTTCACTTATATGTGACATCTAATAAATAAGATAAAGTGATGAAAAAATAGAAACAGAGGTGTGGATGCATGGAACAGACTGACAGCTGTCAGGGCGAGGAAGGGAGACTGGAGGAAAGCTATTGAAGGGATTAGACAAACAACACACATGCGTGACCCATAGAGACGGACAGTGACGTGGCCATGGCCTGAGGGAGGGGGAGGCGGGGACTAGGTGGAGGTGGGCAAAGGGGGACAGAGTGGGAACAAGTGCGATGGCGTAAACAATGAAATATAATAAGAAAAAGACTGCTACAGTGCCACTTTGGCTTTCTTACCTCTAAATCAACAGGTCAAGAGCAGAGTGACTGTGCTGGCTGATGTGATTACTCCTAACTGCCAAGGAGAAATTGGACTGCGACCATACGGTGGCGGTAAGAAGTAGGTGTGGAATACAGAAGAGCTTAGGGCCTCTCTTAGTATTACCACGCTGTGTGACTACATCGATGAAAGACAGCAACCCAACCCAGGCAGCACTACTAGTGGCGTAAGATCTTTCAGAATGAAGGTTTAGGTCACCTCGTTAAGCAGTCGACCACAGTCAGGTGAGGCACTTGCTGAGGTCAAAGTAATGTGGAGAAGAGCGAAAGAGGGTAGTCATAAATACCAGATAAAACCATGTGACCAGTTGCAGGAATTAGGACTGTCATCATCATGAGGATTTCCTCCTGGTTTTGCTTTGGATGTGCTTGTGTAATGAAACAAATATCACTTCTTTTCACCTCTCACCCCCTTTTTATGTAACATAGTGTGTACTGATTTTGTATCGTTTAATATTCTTCGTTTTACATGGTAGCATTTAAGTTAAGGGACGTTAAGGAAGGGAAATATCACGCAAGGACTTTCTATAAGCTCTTCTGGAGAAATGGTAAGTGGCTGTATGCAGGTTATTTGTGTGATGATACATAGAAGTATGACCTTGTCGTTGACTTCACTTTGAGTAGCCTCCAGCAATCATCAAACTACCATTTAAATGCTTCTACCAGTTTGTGAACCTAACACTTTCTGCTTCAGGTAAGCGGATATCAACTGTATTCTCCATCTCAGACTTCAGGCGGTGGTTTTCAGTGAAACGAGTCTTTAAAAATGTTTCATTATAGCTGGCGTGCAATATTATACTACTTTCAAGTGTGCAACACAGCGATTAGACATGTATATAACTTACAAAGGGATCACCCCAAGTAGTCATAATTGCTTATGAAAAAGGAATGCTTTCACCCTAGCATCAGGAAGAAGAAGATGAGGGTGTCTAATCTAACCAATCCTATTAAAATTGCACTAGAGGATCCAGCCTGTGGACTACAAGAGAGAGAGAGAGAGAGGGAGAGAGACAGAGACAGAGAATGAGGAGGGAGAAGAGTGGAGGGAGGAAGGCAAAAAAAGGAAGAAGGAATTGGCATTCAAGCTAGAAAGCAGGAAGTAGAACTCCCTTTATTGACAGGTAAAATGATCTTGTACATAGGAAACCTAAGGAACTCAATAAAACCACCAAACAACCAAATAAAGAAGTTAAGCAGTTAACCAAACACAAGATCAGTATACAAAAATCTACTTTATTTTTTTAAACACTTGCAATAAACAGACGTAAGCATTCAGAGATAAACTTTCCCAAACCAGTGCTAACCTTATGCCCTAACAACTACACAAGATTGTTGACAGAAATTAAAGCTCTGAATAAACGGAAAAACTGTTCGGGGGGGTCGGTGACGCAGCCCATGAAAGAATTCACACAGAGAAGAAACTGTAGAGAGTAAAGATTTCATTCACTCTTCAAGAAAGCAGAGGGGCGTGTGTGGAGAGACACGTCAGCATTAAGGGGTGGGGGCTTGAGCCTCTATGGGACTATCATTACAATGACCAGCAATTGTGTTAAAAAAGATTGGGGGTTGCTGTTGTGTGGCCCTGGGCTGTTGGGACCTTGAAGCGGGAAGCTGCAGGGAGGGGTTCCAGTGTTATCCCCTGCCTGTGGCTGTAGGGAGCGGTTAGTTAGTCACCTTCCGTTCTTGCTTCCAGTAATCTCCAGTCCTGGGGACAGGAGCTCCGAAGAGTCACATGGCAGTCATGTTTAGCAAGGTCACACAGGCCTGCTAGGCAAATGGCGTCACAACAGCAAGTGGGGCTGGCTTCATCCTTTCAAAACCCATACCCTGTTCATCAGTCAAAAGATGTAACATTGTTAGATGGCAATACTTCCCCCAAATAACTTACAAACGTAATGCAACCTCATTCAGAATCCCAGCTTACTTTTTGTATACTTTTACAAACTGACTCTAAATGTGTATGGAATTGTGAGGGACCCAGAATAGCCAAAAATCCTGAAACAAAAAATAAACCAAAGTAGGAGGACTCACATGTGCTGATGGAAAAACCGACTGCAAAGCAATGGTAACTCAAGCCAGTGTGTCCCTGGACCAAACAGATAGATAGATAGATAGATAGAAGATGGAATGGAACTGGAAGCATGGAGAGCAACCCAAACCTCTAAAGTCAACCGATAGTCCAAAAGTTGCCAAAAGAAAAAGTTGCCATTTTAACAAATGGTGTTGGGATAGTCAGGGGAACAAGAAGGATGCCAGAAACTAACACTGCACATAAATGGAAGAGCTGAAAAAATAAAGCACTACACTTAGGAAACAGTATTGGGGTGAATGTGTATAACTTTGGATTCAGCAAAGAATTTTTATACATGACACGAAAAGCATGAAGAATGACAGAAAAATTTGTAAGTTAGAATTAATTAAAATGTAAACCTCCTTTGTGATCCAGGAACACCAACAATAAAGTGAAAAGACAGCCCACAAATGGGAGTACTGGTAGCTATTTGAGGTTAATGCATCTGGTAAGAGACATGTCAAGAACACATACAATATTCATTTTATTTAAAAAAATAAAATGAATATTGTATACAGTAAAATAAAGAAATAAGTAAGTAAGTAAATTCTGTGTCTGATCATTAAAAAGAACACATGAAGAACACAAGTAAGAAAAAGAAATCATTTTTTAAATGTCAAGAGAATCTGAATTGGTATTTAGCCATGGAAAAATGTACAAATGTTCAGTAAACACATAAAAAAGATGTGTAGTCATCAGTTATTAAGGAAATGCAACTCAAACCCACAATGAATTCCACGTTGCATGCACAAGGATGGCTACTGTCAAAAAGTCAGGTCAGAAAAAGTGTTGGTGAGGTGTGGAAAATGAAATTCTCCTACACTCCTGGCAGGAATTTAAAACGGTGCAGCTATTTTGGAAATAGTCTTGCAGTTCTGTTGCAGGAGATGGCACAGGGAGAATCCTGAGACTGTGACGCTATTGCTGGGCAGCAGCTAGCGTCCTGGGTGCCAGGTGACACCTTGGAACACTGAGGTAGCAACTAGGCACGAGTGGCCAGAAGGGAGATAAAGGCAGGGCCCTCGGCCTTACAATGGAACAAAGAACTTCATGCAGGAGGCTCAAAGCAAAAGCTCACACAAGGACCCAGTAATCCTGAGCCTGGTCCAATAAGGTTGCCAGGCATCCCTGGCAACACAAAGTAAACTACGATGGGGGTGGGGCGGGGTAGAGAGAAGCCCTCAGAAGTCTGTGAGTGTCATCTCCACTAGCTGAGAAAAGGAAAACCTTGAGACAGTTTCTTCATCCATCCCTAGGCCTGGAAGAGAGAGAGAAGGGGAGGGGGACTACAGTGCTCAAAAGCAAAAGCCCATAAACAACTTTGGTTAACTACCTGACTTCCATCCCGGACAAAAGGAGCAAATAGAGTCTGAAGCAAGATGAGGATTCTGGCTAACAGACCCCCACCCATACCTACGTTTAGGCAGTTACCACTCCATGGAGAACTGGCAGCACCTTTACCTGCCAAACAAAATGTGACCCCCTCACCTCCATCCCGCCAATTGTGTAAGTCCTCAGAACAAAAGACTCGCCCTCTTCTCTTGGCTTGTGGCTCTCTTGCCTCCCAGGGCCCAGGCCCTGGCCACCCTTTTCTGGCCACCTGGGAGCTGGCCACTGAGGCCCCTGGCCACCCTTGGTGTAGCTACCCTTGCTTTTGCCCTCCCGTTCACTAGTAAACTTTGCTTGCAACCCTAGGCTCGCTCACCTGCGACTTTTTACTGCGTTGCCGAGAAGAACCAGGGTTTCTTCAGTAATGGCTGCTCAAGGAATTAAACAGCAAGTTAAAATTATGACCCAGAAATTTCACTCCAGGAGTTTTTAAAGCACATGTCCTCACAAAAACTCGTCTATGGGTATTTATTACTGCATTATTCATAGAAAGGGCGAAAACGGTGGAAATGACCTACATGTTCATCAGGGACAGTTAGAGGAACAATTGTGGTACGTGCATAAGTGAAATATTATTCAGATATAAAATAAGGTGCTGATAGGATAGAACTAGGACAAAGCTTAAAGACAGACTAAGTGAAAGAAGCCAGTCACAGAAGACGATGTTTTCTATCATTCCATTCATTAGAAATCCCCAAAAAGGGGACTATATATGTGGAGAGGGGATGTTGATTAGTGGTGGCTTAGGGCTGAAGGGCAGGAGGGGTTAGTGGGACATGCATGCCTCTGAGGTGATGACAATGTTATAAAACTGGCTGTGGTAGTGACTGCATGCATATGTGTGTGTGTGTGTGTGTGTGTGCGCATAGTAAAAGGCTTCAGCTATACACTTTACATAGGCAAATTGCATGGCATGTGAATTATTCCTCAACAAAGCCATGTAAAAAAAAACAAAACCCATATGACCCTGAAAGGTGTGCCTCTGTTGGTCGGGCATCACTCCACAAAGCCAAACGTCGCCAGTTTGATTCCCGGTTTGTCTAATAGATGTTTCTGCCTCACATAGGTGTTTCTCTCCCTCTCCTTCTCCCTCCCTCCCTCCCTCCTCCTCTCTCTTAAAAAGTAATTATGAATTACAATCTTTTTTTTAAAAAAAGCCCCTATGTTCACAGTAAACTTTTTACCTAGAGATAAATAAATCATATGTCCACAGACTTATGATTTTAGATCATAATGAATGATAGATGAATGTTTATAATGGCTTAGTTTGTAATAGACAAGAACTGGACTACACAACAAGAGAAAGAAACAAACTGCCAATCTGTACTTCTCCTTCTCTTCCCCTTCTTCACCCAGTGCCCCAGGCCCACTCTACTCTGGCAACCACCAGTCTACTCTCTTTATCGATGAGGCCGTTTCTGTTTTGTGTGTTTGTTTAGATTGTTCTCTAGATTCCATGTATAACTGCAATTATAGCATATCTGTCCTCCTCTGCCTGCCCTATTCCACTAAGCAGAGTACCCCCTAGATACGTCCATGCCGGTGCAATTGCTAAGATTTCGCTTTTTTATGACTCAGTAATATTCCATGGTATAGCTGGACCACTGCTTTTTCACCCACTCACCTGCGAACGGTCACTTAGGCTGTTTCCAAACCTTGACTATTGTAAACAACACTGCAGCGAACATAGGGGTACACATATTCTTTTGCATCAGTATTTTGGGTTTCTCTGGGTATACGCCCAGAAGAGGAACCACTGAGTCATAATGCAGTTCCATTTCTAATTTTTTAAAGGTAAATCCATACTGTTTTCCACAGTGGCTGCACCAGTCTGCATTCCCACCAACCCTGCGGAAGAGTTCCCCTTCCTCTACATCCTCGCCAGCACTAGTGGTTTGTTGATTTCTTGATAATGGCCATTCTGACAAGTGTGACGTGATCTCTCAGGATGGATTGAACTTAGGTTTCACAGTGTGTCACCAGGTAGACGTGAGCGGTGTTCACCAGGTTGCTGCAGATTCAAACTCAGCGCCAGTGCTAGGTCTGAGGCCACTCAACAACAGTCTCAGGGTCTATATACCAAGGCCAGTTGCAGGCCCCAGGGGCCAGGGCACCTTTGTGGTAGGGCAAGCTCTCAGGGAGTCATCAGGGTGGGGACAGCAGAGTTCATGGGCTGAAAGGTTGGGTCTTGTGGAGGGAGGGTTCTGCGCAGGAATGGTGGAGTTGTTGGGACATGGGAGGGGAAAATGGCCCCTGTCCCAGAAGCACACAACTCAGTCTTTCCCTGCTCATCGCTGCCACCCAGAGTGTGCCCAGACCTCCTGGACAGCCTTCCAAGAAAATCTGCACCATGGGGCCCTGCCTGGCCACAGGCAGCAGACTCCTCCAGGAGGTGTGAGCTCAGCAGGCTGGGGCCACAGGGAGTAAGGAGGGTGGGGCTAGTTCACTCCCCCAGGCTGAGGCTCTCTGGGGGAGGGTGTGCTCCCTTCAGGGAAGATGACATCTGTGAATGGTGTGGGAGAGGGACTCAGCACAGGGACCTTGGTGGCTGTGCCTCCAGCTCTCTCCCAACAGCCACACAACCCAATCTCTCCTCGTGTGACTCCAGTTCACTCAGCCACCTTCCCTCTGCTGGAGTGGCTACGAAGGAGATTTTGTGTGCTGGCCCTTCAAGAGGGTGACTGGGCCTCAGCAGACCCCTGTCCTCCTTGGAGGACAGAATCCCCACTGATTTTCTTGTGTGCGGATGTTGTGTCAGCACCTCTTTCTAGCTCTGAGGCTGCCTCCCGGCTGGGGAGCCTGGTGTGGGGTTCAGACCACTCTCTCCTCAGGGAGGAGCTTTGCAGGGGAAACCTCTGTCTGAGTTCTCAGCTGTGGCATGTGGCTGCAGGGCCAGCACTTTGTGCTTCTCTGCCATTCCTACCAGTCTAGCTGGGGCTTCTCCTGTAAATCTTTGGCTATAAGACTTCTGTTCACCTACCCTTCAGTTGGCCATTCAGGATGATCATTCCGTATTTTAGTTGTAAATCCAGTTTGGTCCTGGGAAGAGGTGAGCGTGACTTCTACCTACTCTGCCGCCCTCCTGGATCTCCCCTGTCATTTTCCTATTTTATTTGTGTCTGACCTAATTTTTGTTATTTCCTTCCTTGTGTCAGCTTTGGATTTAGGGTTTTTCTTTCTTTTGTTTTGGTTGGAGAATCTGTGGATTTGAGATCTTCCTTTCTGCAGAAAGTGTCCTTCACTATAAACATCCCTCACGGCACTGCTCTCACTGAACCCTGTAAGTTCTGGCATGTTATGGCTTTGTCATTTGACTCAACATATTGTCTAAACTCCCTTTTGATTTCTTTTTTAACCATTGCTTGGTTAATGGTGTGTTGTTTAGTTTCTACCTATTTGTGTCTTTTCCAGATGTCCTTCTATTGTTACTCGATTGATGGAGGACTGCTTTACAGCTCTGTCCCTCCCTCCCCCAACCCCGCATTTTCTTCTTGTTATGTGTTTGCTTGTGGTTGGAAAAGCTCCTTTATATGATTTCAAATTTTCAAACTTATTCATATCTAGATTATGATATAACATATGGTCTATCCTGGAAAATGTGTCACGTGCACAGGAGGGGGAAAAAAAGGTCTCTGTATTTTGCTGTAGCTGGGGACACTGCTCTCTATGTGTTTGTTGGGGCCAACTGGCTTAGAGGGCTCTGGAAGTCTAGTCTTCCTTATTTGTCTTTTGTCTAGTTGTTCCATCCATTCCCGAAAGTGGGCTATTGAGGTCCTCGAGCATTTTTGTGTAACTGTGTGTTTCAATCTTCATTAATTTCAATGTTTGCTTTGTATATTTTGGAGTTCTGGGTTTTTTGGCATGTCTTTCTATACTTTTTATAGCTTCTTGGTGAGTTGGCCCCTTTATACATATATAATGTCTTTCTTTTTCTCATGTAGCAGTTTTACAATAATGGCTACTTCGATATGGACATAGCCACCCAAGTCTCTTTGGATTACAATGTGTGTGGAATATAATTTCCCACCTTTTTGGTTTCAATCTACGTGTGGCCTTGGATCTACAGTATCTCTCCACTAGGAGGCATATTGTAGGGTCACTTTTAAAGCTCATTCCTACAACCTTTGTGATTTGTTCAGGGAGTTGAATCCATTTATAATTAAGGTATTTATCGGTGGGGAGGGACTTCCTCTTTCCTATTTAGCTATGTGTTTTCCATATGTCTTGTAGTTTGTTTGTCTGTTGTGGCCACCATGCTGTCGTCTTCTTTGTGTTCACAGTAGTTCCCCTGATTTGCAGTTTTGCTCTGCAGGGTCCCATTTACCCATGGTCAACTGCAGTCTGAAAACATCCCATGGAAAATTTTATAAATAATGTCCAAGTTTTAAATGGGGTGTTAATCTTAGTAGAATGTAAAATCTCACATGATCCCTTTTGCCCCCCAACTCAGGACATGTAAGATAACTACTAGAAATACACGAACAAAAACACACATGACTATACATACTGAGAGCCCAAGGTATGGGGATTATCAAATGATGGCAAAAAAAAATCATATCCAACATAAGAGTTTGCCTTTTGCCTTTGAAAATTGCACTTGTACAAACTGGGGGCCCTGAAAAGGGCAATAAGCAGCTGAGTGAAACCAGTTGCTTTTGTGTAAAAACAAACAACAACAACAATAGTTCTTTTTAGGGCCCCCTCCCCTCAAACACCATAGGGAACAGAAGAGGAAATAATGCATGAAAAAGAAATGTGCTACACTTTTGGCCTGGCTGGGATGGCTCAGGTGGTTCGACCGTCTTCCCGTCACTGAAAGGTGGTGGGTTCGATTCCCGGTCAGGGCACATTCCTATAGTACATTTTGGGTTTGATCCCCAGTCTGCCTACATATGGTCCCTGGTCCAGGTGCATATGGGAAGGCAGCCAATCAATGATTCTCTCTCACACTGATGTTTCTCTCTCTCCCTCCCTCTCTTTCTAAAAGCAGTGAAAAAAATATTGTACGTGTTCAATGGGAGCACAAAGTAGACAAACACTCTAGCAAATATGGATTGTTGACACTAGATCAAAAAATCATCAACGTCGAGCAAGGGCAAGATTCCCCAGAGCTGGCTGGTAAATCTCTGAAAGCAGGACATCTAAACATGCATTGGCTGTGCCCATCCACTGCGGTCAGGATTTGGAGATGTCAGTAGTGTCTACTTTGGACACTACCATTTCTTGACAGTTGCGTGTCAAAACTTCTGAAATGGCACAGATTTTACCCTACTGCAAGCTAACAATTTGTTTTGACACAGATGCTGGAAGAAGATACAGGACTCCGGAGTCACACGGAGAAGGTGGTTTATCACTCATGCCACAGCGGGCAGCCTGAACTTCTTTGCACTGGTCCCCAAATGTCCCCAAGCCCCACACCAATGATAAGAAGTACAGCAGGTGTGTGCGATAGGCACAAACTGAGTTTGCATTGCAGTGTAGGAAACGCCAACATTTTATCTACTTTTTCCTATTATTTTACTGTAGAGGGATGATGTTGTGTATTAGTTTTCTGTTGTGGCCGTTACAAATTACCTACAAACTGTAGGCTTCGAAGTACACCCATTCTTTGTCTCGCAGCTTTCTGAGTGGGCAACCTGGTGGCTTAACTGGGTCTTCTGCTCGGGGGACTCGCAAGGCTGTCACCCAGATGTCAGCGGGGCCGTGTTCTCATCTGGTGCTCAGGTCCCTCTTCCAAGCACATTCAAGGATATTGGCAGAATTCATTCCTCATAGTTACAGAACTCAGTTCCTGGTTTCTTGCTGACTGTTGGCTGGTGTTCATTGCAGCTTCCAGAAGCCACCCTCAGGTTCTCACCACTTGGCCCCCTGGATCTTTGGAATTTCCTCTGTGCGTCTTCCCCTGTCTCTGACCTCTAGATCCCAATTTAAAGGACTCATGTGATAGGTCAGGTCCACCTGAATAATGTCCCTTTCTTAAAGTTAACTGTGCCAGGACCTCATCATAGGAGTAAAAGCCATCACATGTAGAGTCCTGGGGATTATACAGGGCGTGTACACCAGGAGGCTGAGATCTTGGGCCCCACCTTAGATTTCCACCCAACATAGAGAAGTTTAGCGATGCACTGCAGGAGCAAGGGGACAGGGCCCCCAAGTCCATCCATGGGGGAAGCCCCAATAGTTTAAAGGGCCTTTCAGCAAACCTCCTCAGAGGGAAATACTATCTTTATGATCCTGAGCAGCAAACAACTCTGCCCCAGAGGAAAACACTATCTGTATTTTCTTCCAAGGCTGCTTGTGAGACCAGTAGCATTGAAGAAATAGTTGGGAAACAAACAAACAAACAAACAAACAAAACAGCTTATGCCTCTGACCAAAATTCAGGGAGGAATAGGAAACCTATAAAGAACTGTTTCCCAACAATGTCAAGGTATTTCTAAGATTTAAATGGCAATACATGGGACTTTGGATATCCAAAACTATTTTGAATATGAATACCAATGCTGTAGGACCTATACTGACCGCCAGGTTGCAAGACATTTTACGAAGCTGGGAAATTTAGGAAAGTAGGCCAGGCCTTGGCATACCTTATAGGCATACACAGATCAATCTAGCAGAAGCGAGAATACAGAAGGACACCCACATGGACGGTCGATTGATTGTCAACCAAGGCGCAAAGCCTATTCAGTGGGGAACGCATAGTGTTCTCAGGAGCTGGTGCTGGAACAATTGGACACCCATAAGTCAAAAGAAATGACTGTTAAGCCTTACCTCAAGCCATATGCAAAAACCAATCAGAAACTGACATTAGATCCAAAATAGTACGACCTAACACTATAATATTTCTAGAACTAAGGGTAGGACAAAAGTTAAGTGAAATTGGATTGGAAAAAAATATATATATATATATCCTAAATAGGCCATCAAGAGCATAAAGTATAAGAAACAAAATCTACAAATTGGGCTTCCTTTCCTTCAAACTAAAATAATTTGTCCTAATAAATACACTTTAGGAGAATGAAAGATAACACAGAGTGGGGAAAATATCTGCAAAAAAGACACCCATCCATGGTCCTGTAGTTCCAATATATAAAGAATATTTTCAATCAAACACATGCAAAACATGCATTGGAACAAGTGAAATGACAGCACAACAACCCAAAAGCTGTCGGACACAGGGAAAGAATCCCAACAGGGAAATTCATAGCATTGCAACCCCATCTCAAAAAGAAAAAAAAACAAACAAGAAAAAGCTCAAATAGACAATCTAACTTTACACTTAAAGGAACTTGAAGAACAACAACTCAGCCCAAAGTCAGTAGAAAGAAGGAAATAATAAAGATGAGAGGAGAAATAAAAACAGAGAGTCTAAAAAAATGATACAAAAGATCAGTGAATCCAAGAGCTGGTTCTTTGAGAAGATAAACAAGATCGACCAACCTTTAACCTGACTCATTATAAGGAAAAGACCAAGGAGCCCAATAAATAAGATCAGAAAGAAAGAGGAGAAATAGCAACTGACACCAAAGTGATACTAAGGGTTGTGAAAAAATATTAGGAACAACTACCTGCCAACAAACTGGACAACCTGGATGAAATGGATAAATTCGAAGAAACATAACACCCTCCAAAACTATATCAGGAAGAATGAGAGAATCTGAATAGACAGATTACACCTGTTGACATGGAATCACTAATAAAAAACAAAAAAACAAGAAACACCCAACTAACAAAAGCCCAGGACCTGATGGCTTCACAGGTGACTTTTCACCAAACATTCTGAGAAGAACCAACACCTCTCCTCCTCAAACTATTTCAAACAATTCAAGAGGAGGGAGGGCCCACAAACTCATTTTACAAGGCCAACATTATCCTAATTTCCAAAACCACATAAAAACACTGTGAAGAAAGAAACTTATCGGCCAATATCCCTGATGAACAGCCATGCTAAAATCCTCCACAAAGCCCTGGCTGGTGGAGCTCAGTGAATTGAGCGCGGGCCTGCAGACCAGACAATCGTGGTTCCATTCCCAGTCAGGGCACATACTGGGGTTGCAGGCTGGTTCCCTGCAGGCCAGTTCCCAGCAGGGGATGCACGAAAGGCAACCATACATCGATGTTTCTCTCCCTCTCTCCTTCCCTTCTCCTCTGAAGATAAATAAATAAAATCTTTTAAAAAAAACTTGCTTAAAAAATAAATAAATAAAATTTTAAAAAATAATAAAATCCTCCACAAAATGTCAGCAAAGTGAATACAGCAATACTTCAAAAAGATCATACACCACGATCAAGTGGGATTTATTCTGGGAATGCAAGGTTGGTAAAACATTCCACAAAACGATAAATGTGATTCACCATGTCAACAAAATGAAGGATAAAAACCACATGATCATATCAATGGATGCAGGAAAAGCATTTGATAAAATCCACCACCCACTTATGATAAAAGGTCTCAGCAAAGTGGAATTAGAGGGCACATACCTCATCATAATAAAGGCCATATATGACAAACTCACTGCCAGCATCATACTCAACGAGCTCAAAGGACAAGCGTTCCCCTTAAGATTGGGAACAGGATAGGCATGTCCGCTTTCACCTCTCTCATTCGCATAGTACTGGAAGTCCCAGCTACAGCAAGCAGACAAGAAGAAGAAATAAAAGGCATCCACACTGGGAAGGAAGGAGTACAGCTGTCTGTACTGGCAGATGACATGATGGTGTACACAGAAAACCCCAGAGATGCCACCAAGAAGCTACTAGAACTGATCAATGAGTCCAGCAAAGTAGCAGGAAACAAAATTGATATCAAGAAATAAGTTGCACGTTTATATGCCAACAATGAAGTAACAGCAGAGGAAATTAAGAAAACAATCCCATTCACAATGGCTTCAAAAAGGATCAAATACCCAGGAATAAACCTAACCAAGGATGTAAAAGACCTGGACTCAGAAAACCATAAGACACTGAAGAAAGAGACTGGAGAAGATGCAAGTAAGTGGAAGCACATACTGTCTTCCTGGATGGGAAGAATTAACATCCTCAAAATGTTCATACTACCCAAAGCAATCTATAGATTCAACACAATTAGTCAAGATGCCAATGACATACTTCACAGATCTACAACAAATATTCCAGAAAATGCGTACGGAACCTGAAAAGGCTCCGTGTAGTAACAAACAGCGATCCTGAGAAAGAAGGACCGAAATGGAGGAATCGTGCTACCTACTATGAAACTATAGTGTAAGGCCGTTGTAATCAGAACAGCATGGTAGTGGTATAAAAACAGACATGTAAATCAATGGAACAGAATAGAGAGCCCAGAAATGACCTCACCCCTTTACACTCAATTGATATTTGAGAGAGGAAGCAAGCACATACAATGGGCTAAAGACAGTTTATTCAAGAAACGGCATTTAGAAAATTGGACAGATATGTGCCGCAAAATGAAAGTAGATGGCTTTCTTACAGAACACAAGGAGAAATTCAGAATGGATGAAAGACGTAACTGTTAGAACCCAAACCATAAAAATCCTAGACAAAAAACAAAGGCAGCAAAATCTCAGATACCACTCATAGCAATATTGTATCCGATATATCTCCCCCGGCGAGGGAAACAAGAGTATGAAATAAGCAAACGGAACTACACCGAACTAAAAGTTGTTGCACAGCAAAGGAGAACATCAACAAAATAAAAACATGATCCACAGAATGGGAAACATATTTGCCAATACATCCGATAAGGGGTTCATGTAAAAAATTCATTAAGAACTTAGAAAGCTCAATATCACCTCCAAAAACCACGAAAAATTAAACAACCCAATCAAAAATGGGCAGAGGGCCTGAATAGACACTTCTCCAAAGAGGACCTACAGATGGCCCATAGACATAGGAAAAGATGGTGAATGTCGCTCATCGTCAGAGAAATGCCGACTAAAACCACAATGAGACACCATCTCAGAGCTGTCAGAATGGCTATCATCAAGGAATCAACAAGTGACAAGTGCTGGCTGGTGAGGATGTGGAGAAAGGGGAACCCCTCTGCACTGTTGCTGGGAACACAGACTGGTGCAGCCACTGTGGAAAGCAGCATGGAGATGCCTGAAAAATTTAAAAAATGCCTCTGCCTTTCAATCCAGCAATCTCACTTCTGGGAATGGGTCCTAAGAAATGCAAGCCACTAATTCAAAAAAACATAAGCATCCCTATGTCCATTTCAGTATTATTAACAATTGCCAAGCTATGGAAGCAGCCCAAGTGTTCATCAGAAGACGAGTGGATAACGCAACCACGGGGCATTTACCCAGTAGAATACCACTCGGCCATAAACAAGAAGACAGTTTTAACCTTTGGGATGGTGCTATTGAACCTGGAGAACATTATGATAAGTGAAATGAGCCAGTCAGAGAAAGACAAATAGCATATGATTTCACTCATACATGGAGTCTGATGGACAAACTGAACTAACAAGCAAAAGAGAGACAAACATAGATAGAGAGCAGGCCGACAGCTAAGGGGGTGTGGGTAAGGAGTGGGGAGATTGAGCAAAAGGAAAAAGGACTCAGGGACATGGACAACAGTGTGGTGGTTGCAGGGGTGGGGGTGCCTAAGGGGACTAAATGGTAATGGAAAACAAATACCATAAAAGAATTATTTCTGGAAGAGAGGAAAATGCTTGAGAAAGAAAACACAAAAATCAATAACACGAAAACAACAGCACAATTACAATGGGCAGATACTTGAACAGAAAGTTCACCCGCTAAGGTAAAGGGATGGCAATTAAGCCCATGAAGAGATGCTCACCATTATAAGTAATCAGGGCCATGCTAATTAAAACCAAAATGATATACCACAACACATGTACTCTAGAGTGGCTCCAAGTAAAATGGCTGACCATAGCAAAGGGGTCCATGAGTGTGTGGTAAGAGTGTAAGTGGTTTGGCATATTTGCAAACACTTGGTCAGTTACTTGCAATGTGAAGCCCACTTGTCATCCTGCTGCTCTTGAGTTTTCATCTAAGATAAACGACAGCATACATCCAAAGACTGGTGCATGAATATTCAATTCATGCACCAGTCTTTGGATGTATGCTAGTGGCCCTATTTATAATAGTCAAAAACTGGAAACAACCCAAATAAAGCCATACACTGAAATAGGGCACGGCAGCAAAAAGACATGAATCATTGCTTAAAATACCAGCATGGGTAATTCTCAAAATGATTACGTTGTGTTAAAGAAAAAAAAAAAAGACAAACCAGAGAATACAGTATATGATTCCACTTACATAAGATTCGGCAAAATGCAAGTTAATCTCTAGTGAGAGACAGCAAATCAGCGGTTGGTTGCCTACGGCTGGGGTGAGGTGGGTAGGGAAGGAAGCAGTCCACAGGAGAAGAAAGAAACTTTGGAAAGTGATGGTTACGGCCACTATTTTGATTGTGATTGGGGCTTCATGAGTACACACAGATGGACCTTTCCCAATGTAAGAAACAGAAAACCACGGAATCAAAGATCTCTTTGATTACTTTATGCCGTGAAAATTCTTTATGCCTTGAAAGGATACTTTATGCCTTGAAAATTCTCTGACAGTTTATTAGCCACTTACTTAGCTTTTCTTTAAAGTGAAGAATAAATCAGACTCTTCAAAACATATTCTTTGACTTGCTTTTTCATTTTTTCAATTGCAATTTGTGTTCATTCATATTATTCTGTATTAGTTTTGGGTGTGC
Organism: Artibeus jamaicensis; assembly: GCF_021234435.1. Lineage (NCBI taxonomy): Eukaryota > Metazoa > Chordata > Mammalia > Chiroptera > Phyllostomidae > Artibeus > Artibeus jamaicensis. The sequence continues at coordinate 16,222 of NW_026521794.1, read as the reverse complement.
AGCGTACTGGTCAGACAGGCACCTTGTTAGACACTTTACAAAGTGTTTCCCCCCAATACTTCCGGTACCACCTGGCACCATACATTCTATTGGCCTATGTTCATGTGCATTGCTTTTTTTGTATTTGGGGTCATATTCCCCAACTATTACTTCAGGTGCTATACATGTACTTTTTCTCTTTACTGTCAGTAATGTTTTTTTCTCTCCTGATTTACTGGTATCTTATTCTATCTACTGAACATAGACACACCAAAAAGAGCTTTTTACTAGAACGTCGATTATTCTCAAGACAAGCTGGCAGTTCAATCACTAAAGCCTGGAGTGCTTGCCACTTAAGAAGGGCAAAAAATGCGTGCCATTTTCTCCCATCAGGTTTTTTTTTTTTTTTTGTCCACCATGGAGACTGAAATGGAGAAAAGTGCAATTAAAGCACTCAAACTGCCAACACTGGTAAATGTACACACTTTGTAAGACCAACACAGGAATTTTCTGCCCTGCTCCTCCATAGGCAGGGCTCCCTTGGGCATGACTTTAAATGAAATCCAAGGACCTTCTTCCCCTGTGCAGCTCTGGTGCAGCTACCAGAAGAGCAGAGGGGCATTCAAGGTATAATAAACCAGTCTATTCCTCGGGGGGTGGGGGGAATAGCTAGTCACACTTATCGTGGAAGAGGCAAGGTCACCACCACACACCCAGGCTCTCCTTCAAGGTACAGCAAGCAGGCCCAGAGGAAGAGTTCAGTGCAGGGCTCACAGGCTCCCTTGATCTATCACCGGGACATGGGTTTGTGCCAGAGCCTGTGTTTTGCAGCAAATCTCAGTTCAAGCCAGGGAACCGAGGGGCCACCAACCATCTGAATCAGTCTATTAAAACTCCTGGAATAGGCAGTCCTGCTCCTTTAATTATTATTGAGTTGGCCAAAAACTTTGTTTTTTTCTGTGCCTTGGCTCAAGCAGCGCCTAGTTGTCAAGTAGCACTTGAAGTTGATTTGACCGATTTTGTTAGCCTTCTGGTGACAGCTGTCATGTCAGCATGCAGTTTCAAAGACTTATGAAAATTGCTGAAATTTTGCATAGCCATTTTAACATTGAAGATGGGAGAAAATAGGCAGCACTTTCGGCATATCATGCTTCATTATTTCAAGAATGGTAATAAGCAACAGAAACACACACACACACACAAAGATTTGTGCAGTGTATGGAGAAGGTGCTGTGCCTGATGGAACGCGTCAAAAGTGGTTTGCTAAGTTTCGTGCTGGAGATTTCTCACTGGACGAAGCTCTGCCGGGCAGAGCAGCTGAAACAGATAGCAATCAGATCGAGACCTGAATCGAGAACAATCAACATTATGCCACACAGGAGATAGCCCACACACTCAAAATATCCAAACCAATAAAGTTATTGGTGAAAATGAAACGCGTGTCTTTTGTTTTACGTACAAAAACTAGACAAGCTTTTTGGCCAACCCAATAATGTACAGAGAAACAACAGGATGACAGATACTCCTCCCTGGGGGAGCTAGTGATAACCCTGGCAGGCAGGGTGTCTACTATTCACACAAACTAAGAATCGAAGGGTCTCCCCTAAACTGATAAAGGACATGAAGCCAATTACTAACGTGTTGCCTCTCTGCTCTAAACTCACCCTTCACTATGTGCTCCCTGATAATGGACAAGTTCCTTCTATGTGTCTTCTTCAAAGGGAGCATGATGTTGGACTTGACCATAGAAGATGCCAGAGGGACGCTAGAGGAGGAAGTGGCTCTCCTGTGATTTCTGGCTCTTGGAGGTGTGGCTGGGAGGATACCGTGGGGGTCCTTTTCACAGGTATGGGCCCATAACAACTGTCCCTGTGTCTTTGAACATGCCATCCTTTGTGGCCCTGGGATCAGCTTTCTGTGGCCCTCCTCATAGGGGTATCCTATGCTCCAAGCCACCTGCTCACTGTTTCCCTATGTTTGCTTGCTCTCTCGCCCCACCCCTACCAATACCAGGCTTATTTATCTCTTGTAGTGCTCCCAGTGCTACAGCCCTCCCAACACTAACGAACGCCCCCCTGATTCTATGTACATGACATTGTTGTCTCCAGGCCTCCAGCTCCACCAGCACCCCCTATTCCCACTACAAGTCCGCACGCTGGTCACTAGCCATGGCATGTCCACACCGTTATGCTCCAGAGGGTTGCTTGCTTCCTACCCTGCAACCGTAGACCAGCTATGGTTCTACGTCTGGCTGTGGCACGGGCAGACCAGCAAACTTCTGTGCTGTCCAGTGGTATCTCCTACACCTTCTCCAATGAGGAGTGAACTCCAGCCTTGGGGAAGGGCCACCACTGCAAGTTGGTCTTTCCTTGGGTACTCTTCCTCAGCCCTGAAATGCCATACAATGTTTTATTATATCCTATATGTTATGCATTTGTCATAGTTCAATAATTCTCTATGTTAAATTTCCCCTGTCTGGTGTGTACCTTCTGTCTCCTGATTGGATCATGATTGCTGAAGAACACATCCACTGCAAATATCATTCTTAGAATTACCGAAAGCTTCCTCACTGAGAGCTGCATCACGTAAGGGTGTCCACTATCACTCAGGGAGACTAGGCAAAAGCAAGGAGGAAAAGAAGAGAGGGAGGAAGGGAGAGAGAGGGAGGGAGGGAGAGAGAGGGAGGGAGGGAGGGAGGGAGGGAGGGAGGGAGGGAGGGAGGGAGGAAGGAGGAAGGAAGAGAAAGGAAGAAGGAAAGGAAGGAAGGAAGGAAGGAAGGAAGAAAGAAAGAAAGAAAGAAAGAAAGAAAGAAAGAAAGAAAGAAAGAAAGAAAGAAAGAAAGAAAGAAAGAAAGAAAGAAAGAAAGAAGGAAAGAAAGAAAGAAGGAAAGAAAGACAAAATGGAAATAAATAAGACTGGCATATTTGTAAATGATGTGATTGTGTACCTTAAACTCTACAGGTATTAACAGACAAAATGTTGGACTCCATAAACGTATTTGGAGATTTGAGTACGAATCATCAACATATAAAAGCCATTTGCACTCTAATTACTAGCAACAAATTTAGAAAATAAAAATTTCAAAACAATGTTCTTTTCAAAATATGAAGTACCTAGGGTAAAATGTCCTCTTCTGGGAAAAATAGCAAATATTATTGGGGCACATTAAGTAGTGCTTACAAAAGGAGAGACAGATCATCTTCATTATTCAAACATGCAGTACTGAAGTCAGGTCTACAAACGCAACACAAGCATAATTATAACTTCGGACAAGCTTTGTGGTTGAACTTGTTCTCGTGATTAATAATTTAAATGGAGTTAACAGAAGCTGAGAATAACCAAGATGATCTGACCAACAAAGTAGAATGGACTGGCCTCCTCCAAATACCAGGATTGGCTATAAAGCTGTAGTAATTAATACTGATGCGCGGCATTTCCCACAGGCAGATGGACTGAGACTAACCCATACCTAGAGAGACACTGGATTTCTGATTCATGTGGTGCTGCAGATAAGCTGGAAAAGTGCAGACTTTCCCATAAATGGTTTACTGAGACAAGCAGGTATCCCCGTGAAAGAAAACAGAGCCCCCCTCCACACAAACAACCGTTGCCGGGGGATTAAGACCTAACCGTGAAAGGCCAAACCATAAATATTTTTGGAAACAGTATAGAGAGTACTTTTGCGGCCCCAGGACTGGGACAGATTTCTTAAAACAGAAAGCGCTAACCACAAGGGGAAGATCGATAGATTTGACTACAGCAGGCCTCCTTTACCCACAGGAAATCCGTCCCAAGACACCCAGGGTATGGCCGAAAATCTGTATGTACTATGCTTTTTCCCGTACACATGTACATGCATACACACATGCATACATACATAGAATCGAGCTTAATTTATATATGAGGCACAGTAAGAGATTAACGACTACAGCTACTAATAAGATAGGACAATTACAACAATATACAGTAACACGAGTTATGGAAATGTGGTCTCTTTCTCTCTCCCCTGCCCCCCTCTGGAAGTACCTTTCTGGACTCTAATCTACTATGGACAGCGTTGATATGCTGCACAGAGGGATGGTTCGCATCCTGGGCAGGAAGGAGTATGGACAGTGCGAGATTTCATCATGCTACTCAGAACGATGTGAATCCAAAACTTGTAAGTTACACACTTCTGGAAGTTCCCATTTCATACCTGGGACCGTAATCGACCCCAGGTAACTGAAGCCACAGGCTGCGGGACTAGCCTATATCACGACTGAGACCTTCTATCCCCAAAGCACTGCCTAAAGCACACGAACCCACAGACAACAGAGCAAGGGGATGTTTTGGCCAAACATATAACCACCAATGGACCGGCATTGAAAACACATAGAGAACTCATGAAATCAGTAAGTCCACAATGTAAAACAACAGGGAACTGGGTGAGAGTTGCATTTGAACAGACCTTTCACAGGAGAGAGGAGTCGAAAAGGCTGAGGCACAGGAGAGCATGCAGGAGCTTAATATTAACAGTAAACAAGGATTTAAAGTCTGGCAGTTCTTGGGGTAGGTTAAGATGTACACCAGCAGGAACTCTCTCTGCTACTGTTAAGATAGTAAATTGTTACAACCACTACAGAAAACAGTTTGCCACCATCCAGAAAAGCAGTTTTCTTTCAGCCGGCCAGGCTAGCCACATGACCTCAGTGTTCTGCCTCAGGGGTGTGTTAACTCCCCAGCCCTGTGTCATAATTTAGTTCACGGGCACCCGGGCTGGTCTTTCCTTCCACAGCACACAATGCCGGTTCGACACAGTGATGTCGAGTGGGCCTAATAACCAAGAACTAGCCAGTATCCTAGACTTATTGGTAAGGAATTGGCCTATCACCCGGTGAAAACTAAGCCCGACGGTAATACAGGGGCCCTTGGCTTCGGGGATACTCCTAGGTTTCCGGGGCTGTGGGGCATTGCCTGGGTAGCTTTTCTAAGGTTCAGGGTAAGTTGTTGTATTTGGCTCTCCTGCCACCAAAGAAGTGACACAATAACGAGGGGGCCTCTTTGGGTTTCTCACTGGCTTGTACTGCTCTGGCCTGTTTGCCAAGGGACAAGCAAATCTGCTCGTTTCCAGTGGAATCCAGAACCAAAGAAGGTTCTGCAGTAGGTCAAAGCTATGACGCAAACTTCCCTGCTTTTGCAAGTCGTGTCATATGACCCAGCGGATCCAAGTGCTTAAAGTGTCAGTGCAAACAGGAATGCTCTTTGGAACTTTGAGCAGTCGCCTACAGGTGATTTACAGAAAAGAAACTTGGAATTTGGGAGCAAAGTCTTGTCACCCCCTGTGCATTACCACTCTCCTTTAGAGAAACTTCTTTTGGCTTGCTAGTGCGCCCTAGGAGAGACTAAATACTTGACCACGGACCCGCAGGTAACCACCTGAGCTACCTACCACAAACTCGTAGCTGTCTGGCCTGTTCAGGCATAAAGCTTGTTGCGCACAACAGACCTCCACCATCAAATGGCACTGGTGTAAACTGCGTAAGGTTCAAACATGCCCTGAGGACACGAGTCATTTACATGGAGAAATGACCCAAACGCGCACGTCCCCACTCCCGCTGCATTACCTTTTCTCCTCCTGGTGCCCGTGTGGACTCATGAGCTCACCCTACCATCGGATTACAGTGTCAGAGCACTTGGCACTGATCCATATATGAGTCTGTGTGATATGCAGGCATAGTCCCCAAGTGGAGAGCCGAGACACACAGCCTCTCTCGGGAGCACTTCTGGGGAACCGTTGATTTATTTGGGGGCATGCATGTCCATGGCTTTTTATTCAACCAATCCTCAGGTATGGTTCTACCATAAGGAAGAAAATATTATGTGCATTTGTAAGTGCAGCTTAAGGTCTAGGAGGAGCAGGGGGAAATAATAATGTGAATACGTGTACATGAATCAAGAACATTTATGAAATACTCGAGAGCATAAAACAAAGGAAGCTTAGGTAAAGGGATTTTTAAAATAAAGAATCCATTTATTTCTTTTTAGAGAGACATGAAGTGAGGGAGAAAGAGAAGGAGAGAAACACCAACATTCGGTTGCCTGTCACAGACACCCCACCCCCGGGGACCTAGCCTGCATCCCATCCCAGGTATGTGCCCTGACTGGGAATCGATCCGGCGACACTTTGGTTTGCAGGCCCGTGCTCAGTCCACTGAGCCACACCAGCCAGGGCGAGTAAAGGGGTTTTATGAGGGGAAGGTTTCCCTAGGCGGTGACTTGAACTGAGTTCTAAAAGATGACTCAGCAGAAGTGGAGGGATGGAAGCCCCAATGGCCAGTGTGGCTGGAGAGCAGAGAATGCAGCGGGAAGCTCAGGTAGAGACTGTGGGTCACCTGAAAGTCCCTTGGATACATGGGATGACAAAGGATGTATATATAGCCAAGCAAAGCAAGTGCTGTTTCTTCTTCTTTTTAAATCATTTTTTTATTGTTAAATTAGGTCTGCAGTAGGTCAAAGCTATGACACCATCAAAGTCCTAGATGAAAACAGAGGCAGGAAATTTTGAGATATCCCACACAGCAATATTTTTGCCAATATGACTCCTAGGGCAAGGGATACAAAGGAAAGAATAAACAAATGAGACCACATCCAACTAAAAGCTTCTGCACAGCTAAAGCCACACATCATCAAAATGAAAAGGGATCCGACTGTATGGGAGAACATGTTCACCAATGCTACGTTGGACAAGGGTTTGGTGTCCAAAACATATAAAGAGCTCACACGACTCAACACCAGGAAGACGAACAACCCAATGGAAAAACGGGCAAAGGATCTGAATAGATATTTCTCAAGGGAGGACAAACAGGAGGGCCATGGGCCTAGGAAAAGATGCTCAACATCACTATCCATCAGAAAGATGCAAATTACAGCCACATTGAGATATCACCGCACACCTGTCGCAAGTGGCCATCCTTAATAAATCAACAAACCATGACCGCTGGTGAAGATGTGGAGAAAAGGGAACCCTTAGTGCCGTGCTGGTGGGAATGCAGACTGGTGCAGCCTCTGTGGAAAACAGTATGGTGTTTCCTGAGAAAACTAAAAAGGAAACTAACTGCCTTTCCAGTCGGTGATTCCACTGCTGGGAACGTACCCTAAGAATCCGAGCCACCAATTCGAAAGAACCCGTGCATCGCTACGTTTATAGCAGCACAATTTACAATACCCAAGTGCTGTAAACAACCTAAGTGCCCATCAGTAAATGAGTGGATCAAAACGCTGTGGCACATTTACACAGTGGAATACTACACAGCAGCAGAAAGAGAAGGAGCTCCTGCCCTTCATGACAGCATGGATGGGACTGGAGAACATTATGCTAAATGAAGTAAGCCAGGCGGTGAAAGACCAATACCATAGGATTTCACCTATAACTGGAATCTAATGAACAGAACAAAGTAAGGAACAAAACAGAACCACAGGCATGGAAACATGGAGTGGACTGAAAGTGCCCACAGGGGAGGGGGAAGGGGGACCATGGTGGAAAGAAGGGGAAGGGACTAGACAAAGAACATGTAAGAATGACCCACAGACATGGGCAACAGTGTGGGAATTGACTGTGGGAGTGGGGGGGGAGTGGCGGGATGGGCGGAGGGGGCGCATGGAGACAACTGGAATAGAATAGCAATGGAGGTCACTTTAAAGGAAAAGCCTTCCAGTGGGCACAACTGAGAACAATGCACGGGGTTGTCCATTCTGTTTGTAAAAAGAGATGGCGACGCGTGCAATCGTATACCAACCGATTCAGGGCTGCCACCAAGAGTTGGGCTACATGAATCGGCCTTGGAAGGGAAATGTTTGGAAAATTAATGACAAGGAGGGCTGAGAAGGAGACACGTAGGTAGACCACCCTGAATAGGCAACGTCAGCAAAGATGTTTGTATCCCATGTGAGTGCCTACCAAATGGTGATGTATTTAAAGGAGGATTTGAATAAGTAAATGAATAGGATGGCCCGTTCTGTGGCTATCCACCTCTTTCCCCAGCCGTTCTGTCCATGTACTATGGGCTCACGAACATCATGGACATGATAGCAGAGCTATAGAGGATGCGGTCCCAGCAACATGAAGTTTCTCCCAACAGGGCAGACCTGGCTACGGCCACTGCTCAACTCCCAGTCTGCCAAAGACACGGACCAATACGGAGTACTTAGCTCAGCATTATCCTCGGGGCCATCAGCCTGTTGGCAGGTTGATCACACTGAACAGCTTCCATCATGTCACAGCAGCTTTTTGTGCTTACCACAGTAGACACTTTCCTTGGCAAAGGCAATAAGAATAAGACTTCGCCTTTCCTGCATGCAATGCTTCTGCAGATATTGCCATCCATGGGCTCACACGGTGCCATAGCCACATGCACGGTATTTTACAAGCATTAATTTTTCCCTTAACATGAGGTCTATCCGATTGACAAACTGGAAATTGTGCAATGCGCTATTGTTAGCTGTAGGCACACAGATCTCTAAAGATGCATTCGCCTCGCGAAATGAAAACTCTGTACATGTTGAAAGCAGTTTTCTGTTTCCCCATCTCACTAGCAGCTGGCAAACACCATCAGAACCTTGGCTGGCTTCTGCAACAACATAGGATACCAGCACACAGGGATTAGAATAGCCAAGTCCAGAATGCTCATGACGTGGAATGCTGCCGAGAATGTGGAAGAGCAGGAACTCTCGTTCAGGAGTGCAGACGTGCACAGCCCATCTGGGAGACTGGTGGCTTCTTACGAAACTGAACATACTCTTACCATAGTGTCCGGCGATCACGATCCTTGGCATTTACCAGACTGGCTTTAAAACACATCCACACAAAAACCTGCACGCTTTTATAGTAAGAAGTGCTGTTCATGCTTGTCAAAAGTTGGAAGCAATCAAGATGTCTTTCAGCAGGTAAGTGAACAAACTATGATACACACAAGCAATGGAAAATTATCTGGGGCTAAAAAGAAACAAGCTATCAGGCCATGAAAAGACACCAGGGAATTGTAGATGTATATTATGAAGCGAAATAAGCCCACCTGAAAAGACTACACGGTATACGATTCCGGCTAAATGCGACTCGGGAAAGGCCGAAACTATGGAGAGAGTAAGAAGGTCAGTAGTTGCCGGGGCGGGGGGGGGGGGGGGGCTTGGAGGAAGGGTCAATGGGCAGGACACAGGAATGCTAGGGCAGTGAAACTATTCTTTAGGATACCACGATGATGGGTATATGTCCTTATACCTTTGTTCAAACCAGGGGAATGGACAGCACCAAGAGTGGACTGTCATGTAAACTATGGCTTTTGAGTGATTATAAAGTGTCAAAGGAGGCTCATCAGTTGTGATACATGTGCATCTGATGGGGGCTGTTCACAAGGGGGGGGGAGACTGCACCCATGACGGCAGGGTTCATAGGAAATGTCTGTACGTACCCGGAAATTTCACAGAGAAACCGAAGCTGCTCTAAGTAGTCAAGTCTCAATAAAAGTAAACGTCTGCCTTTATGAGCTTGACTATTTTACTCTATGTAAATGGAATGACACAGCATTTGTTATTCTGTGACTGGCTTACTTCGCCTACCATAACGTCCTCAAGGCCCTCTGTTGTGTCCCACCTGGCGGGATTTTCTTGCTTTTTAAGGCCGAATGTCACTCCATTGTAGGCTCGTTGGCCATTTTCCTTATCGGTTTCTCTGTTGAGGGACATTGAAGTTGCTCTCACGTCTTAGCTATTTTGTAAATAAGGCTGCAAGAATCATGGGGGTGCAGATGTCTCTTCAAGATCTTGACTTCAATGCCTGTGGACATTGACCCAGAGGGGGATTGCTACGTGACATGATTGTTTTATTTTTAATTTTCTGAGAAACCTCCACACGGTGTTCCACGGCAGCCGCACCATCTTACATTCCCACCAATAGTGTAAAAGTTGTCAATTTCTCCACATCCTCATCAGTACTCATTATATCTTTGTGATAAACTTTTAAGAAATCTGTCATTGTTGTTCAAGTACAGTTGTCTCCACTCCCCCCAGCCCACCACCACCGCCAGTCAGGACATGCATGGGTACATTTTTAATTTGGCCATATGAACAAGGGATATCTCATTGTGGTTTTGTTTTGCATTTCCCTGGTGATTAGTGATGTTAAACATCTTTTCGTATAGCTGCCGGCCCTTTGTATGTCTTCTTTGTAGTCATGACTATTCGAGTACTTTGCCCATTTTCAGTTATTTTTTTCTCCTGAATTGGAGTGCAGGGGGGGTGGGGATCCATATTTATTTTCAGTATTATCCCCTCATCAGATGTACGGTCTCTTCCATTCCATGGGTTGTCTTTTTCCCCCTGTCGATTATTTCCTTTTGTTGGACACAACTTTTTGGTTTGACGTGGCCACATTTGTCTATATTTGGTTTTGCTTGCCTCTGATTTTGGTGTTATAGCCACACACACACACACACACACACACACACACACACACAAACCATTGGCCAGGTTCATGCCCAGAACTTTCCCCTAATATTCTCTCCTAGGAGATTTACAATTTCAGGTATCGCACTTAAGTGTCCAGCCCCTTTTGGATTAATTTCTGTGCATGACGTTAGATAAGGGTCCAATTTCATAAGTGGATGTTTGGACAACATTCAATCTTCCAGTCCATGAATATGTCTGTCCATTTTATCTTTGTCTTAATTTCTCCCATCCGTGTTTTGTAGTTTTCCATGTACACCTCCTTAGTTAAGTTTAGTCTTCAAGGTTGTGTACGTTTTGATGCCTCCGTAAATCGTATCATTTCCTTATTTTTACTTTTTAGAGTAGATTGTTAATGTTTAGATACAACTGGATTTCGTATGTTGCTGTCACATTCGGAAACTGTACTGAATTCATTGATTAGTCCTAGCACTTTTGGCGAGGGGTTTTTAAGATTTTCTACGTGCATGAGCATGTCATCTGCAAACAGGTAGTTTCACATCGTTCTTCTTGAACGGAATGACCTCAGTTCCTTTGCTTGCCTAATTGCAGCACTGTTCAGAGAGCCATGGTCAGAAAACCGAAAACAACCCTTAGTGTCCATCTACTACAGATGGCATAATCATACCATAATCGCTTTGCTGAAATCATACACTGCAGTTCTAGTCAACAAATGGAGACAGAGGATCGACGGCTACTCTGAATGACGTGGATGAGTCTTAGTCTGAATGACGTGGACAGAACGAAAGAAGGGGGCTATAAAAGGAAGCACACGGTATAATTCTGTTGCTACAACTTCATGTGGAGTGGTGAAGCTATAAAGAAATGCACGGAGATGATTACCACAAAGTCAGGAGCATGACTCTACGCATAGGAGAGGGAGTGGGTTGTGATTGGGAGGCATTCTGGAAGGCTGGCAGTGGTCCATCTCTTGACCGCGGTCCCGGTTTAGACACTTTTTATAAAGCGTCTAAACCTGGCACATAGGTTTTATGCAATCTTCTGTACTGCGGATGTGAAAAACGCTCCCTCCAAATAAATGTAATACAAAACAAAACAATGTGAGGTAGACGTTTTGATGAGGTTTGAATTGCTATGGATGGAAGACTTGATCTTCTAATCAAGAGATCAGCAGGCATACATTGTCATCGAAAAGGGGGGAAGCAGGGATTCTTTAAAGTATAGGTACCCCGTCATCAAGTCATCTCTCTAAACATCTCTTGCTAGGCATTTCACCCCATCTTTATATCAGTTCCCAACTTCATTGATGACAGACGAATCGGAGGATCAACATCATCAACAACAAGATCATTAGGCGTCACAGGCCCAATCCGTCACACAGTGAGACTGGACCACCACCACTAAATGCAGGCAGGGGCATGGGGTGGTGGTAGTGGGGTGCATGGCACACGGTCATCTGTGCATTTTTCTCAGGAGACTTCACTGCAGTGACTTAGGGGGGCCGAGACTGCACTGCAGTTTAACCTTGCCACATCGAACTGGTACTTCCGCCCAGAGACCTCCCCGTGCTGAAGAATCTAGCGAAAGCCGAGGCCTGTCAGCCTCCTTGTGCCGTGAGGCTGGACAGAACATGTCCATGCCGGAACCGATGGTGGGAGGGCAGAGTTGGCCTATTATCCATGGCATAATAGTCTCTCACTGTAGAGAGAGAAGCAGGCAGGGGTTTCGTAACGGTGGGAAATTGTAACCCACCCCACCATTCTTCTGATGTTGTTCCTGTAAGTGCTGCCTCTGTCTAATACATGGCTTCCAGGTGAACAGCTCGCTTGTGTAAGAATCCTAGGAACTAGTTTCAAAAGATACAGACCCCGACCCTCAGGCATTTTTTCCAGCTGCCAGGAGATTTGCTGACCTTCCACCGCGGAGCCCCGGGGCCCTGAAGCCAGCATGATTAAACCGGGATGCTGCACACCGGACCCCCACTGGCCTTACTGGAACGGACCCTGCTCCTCTGCGCTAGAGAACTTTGCAGCCCCCTCCCTTGATCTCCTGGTTCTGTTCCCTTCTCCCTCCTTATAAAACATCTCTGCCTTCCTTGACAGGTGGAGATGGGCTTTGAGACAGGAGTCCCCCATCTTCCAGGAGATGGGCTTCGAAGACGGGGGGGGGGTCCCCCCCTCCAGATAGCCAGCTGTTGCGAATAAACCACTTTCCTTGACATCTGCACCTGTCTCTCGAGTACTGGCTTTCCGCAGCGGCAGGCAGCCGGACCCGCGTTCGGTTCAGTTACAGTTTGGGTTTTCCAGATTTCGGTAGAAATTGTTCCATCCCCCCAGGCTTTGCGTTTCTAGGCTGATCAGTGCTCATGTGTTTTGGCCCCACCTCTCACTGGCTGTAAGTTCTGCACCGGCAGAACAACAACAACAAAAATGTAGGTATGTGCCACACTTTCCTGCTCAAGACGATTCTGGGTATGGAAGTTGGCTGGGAAAACAAACAACACCGACGGCCTCATTTTCTGTAGCAATTCCTAGCGGGAGGGGTAGAGTAACGTTGACACAACCTGTGTTCTCTGAGGAATAATAGTCTCTCATCTATCCGGCCAGCCAGCCAGTCAACGATTTTTTCACACATGAGCAGTACTAAGCACCATGCTTAGCACTGGGAGGGGCCGCGGGTGTTTGCTTTGGGATATACAGGGAGGTTCGGGCTTCAGCTGCCTGTAGCAGATAGACGCGTAGGTATCCCAGCAGCATTTACCAAGTGAACCGTCCCTCGCCCATTACCTGGGAAGATCTGCGGGATTTCCTAGTCCTGTTAACGGTGGAATTTATTTCTGCATACCAGGCTCTGCCTCTGGGCTTTCTTTCTGTTCCAGAGACCCAGTACCACAATATTTAAATCACTGTGGCGTTAAACACGTTTTAATATCTGATAGGGCCAGTTTCTGCGCATTGCACATTTTTTTTTTCCTTTCAGGAACGTGTTCGGGCCCGCGGCAGGGGGCGGGGTCGCACCTCCTCCGCGGCTCTGGTTCCAGCAGAGCCTCTCAGACGCGGAGATGGAAATCCCGAGGCTGCTCCCGGCTCGCGGGATGCGACAGGGCGGCGGCGCTGGCAGCCCCGCGGGCGGCGGCCGAGTCCACGGAGGCCCCGACCCGCGGGCTGGCCAGGCCCCCGCGCGCCGCCTCCTGCTGCTCCGGGGCCCCCAAGATGGCGGGCCCGGGCGGCGGCGCGAGGAGGCCCGCGCGGCCTCGCGGGGCCCGGGCTCGGGCCCGAGCCCTTTGGCGCCCAGGCCCGATCAGGCCGGCGGCGGCGGCGGCGGCGGCGGCGGCGGCGACTTCTTCCTGGTGCTGCTGGACCCGGTGGGTGGCGACGTGGAGACCCCGGGCGCTGGCCAGGCCGCAGGGCCCGTCTGGAGGGAGGAGGCCGAAGCCGGCCCAGGGCTCCAGGGGGGCGAGAGCGGCGCGCGCCCCGCGGGCCGCCCCGCGCCAGGGCCCCGCTGCCTGTCCGCGCTCCCGGTCCCGGTCCCGGCCGCGGCCCCGGCCCCGGCCCCCGCCCCAGGCCTGGGCCCCGCCGCGGCCTTCGCGGGCACCGTGACCATCCACAACCAGAACCTGCTGCTGCGCTTCGAGAACGGCGTCCTGACCCTGGCCACGCCCCCGCCGCCAGCCTGGGAGCCCGGGGTCGCGCCTGCCCCGCAGCCCGGCGGGCTGGTCGCCCCGCAAGCGGGGGTCGCGCACGCCGCGCAGCCCGGCGACTGCCCGGAGCTGCCGCCGGACCTCCTGCTGGCCGAGCCCGCGGAACCCGCGCCCGCCCCTGCGCCCGAGGAGGAGGCGGAGGGCCCGGCCGCCGCCGAGAGCCCCCGCGGGCCGCTGGGCCCCGGCCCGGGCGTGGTGCTCTACCTGTGTCCGGAGGCGCAGTGCGGGCAGACCTTCGCCAAGAAGCACCAGCTGAAGGTGCACCTGCTGACGCACAGCAGCAGCCAGGGCCAGAGGCCCTTCAAGTGCCCCCTGGGCGGCTGCGGCTGGACATTCACCACCTCCTACAAGCTCAAGAGACACCTTCAGTCGCACGACAAACTGCGGCCCTTCGGCTGCCCGGCGGAGGGCTGCGGTAAGAGCTTCACCACCGTGTACAACCTCAAGGCGCACATGAAGGGCCACGAGCAGGAGAACTCGTTCAAGTGCGAGGTGTGCGAAGACAGCTTCCCCACGCAGGCCAAGCTCAGCGCCCACCAGCGCAGCCACTTCGAGCCCGAGAGGCCCTACCAGTGCGCTTTTTCGGGCTGCAAGAAGACGTTCATCACGGTGAGTGCTCTGTTTTCCCATAACCGCGCCCACTTCAGGGAGCAGGAACTCTTTTCCTGCTCCTTTCCTGGCTGCAGCAAACAGTACGACAAGGCTTGCCGGCTGAAAATCCACCTGCGGAGCCACACCGGCGAGAGACCTTTCCTTTGTGACTTTGACGGCTGTGGCTGGAACTTCACCAGCATGTCCAAACTGTTAAGGCACAAGAGGAAGCACGACGACGACCGGAGGTTCATGTGCCCCGTGGAAGGCTGTGGGAAATCCTTCACGAGGGCCGAGCATCTGAAGGGCCACAGCATAACCCACCTGGGCACGAAGCCTTTCGTGTGCCCCGTGGAAGGCTGCTGTGCCAGGTTCTCCGCCCGCAGTAGTCTCTACATTCACTCCAAGAAACACTTGCAGGACGTGGACACCTGGAAGAGCCGTTGCCCAGTGTCCACCTGTAATAAACTCTTCACATCGAAGCACAGCATGAAGACCCACATGGCCAAGAGGCACAACCTCAGCCAGGACCTCTTGGCTCAGCTAGAAGCTGCAAATTCGCTCACACCCAGCAGCGAACTGACCAGCCAGGGACAGAGTGATCTCAGCGACGCAGAGCTGGTGTCCCTCTTCTCTGACGTGCCTGGCAATAATAGTTCCGCTGCAGTGCTGGACACGGCCTTGGTGAACTCGGGAATCTTGACCATCGATGTGGCTTCCGTGAGCTCCACTCTGGCTGGGAGCCTCCCTGCTAGCAACAGTAATGCCTTAGGGCAGGCCGTGGACCCGCGCGCCCTGATGGCCACCACTGACCTCCCTCAGAGCCTGGATACCTCTCTCTTTTTTGGAACCACAGCCACCGGTTTTCAGCAGGGCCCCTTAGATATGGATGATGTCACCAGTGTGAGTGCGGGGCCGCTGGGCTCTCTGGGCTCTCTGGCCATGAAAAACTCCAGTCAGGAGCCCCAGGCTTTGACCCCCAGCAGTAAGCTGACTGTGGACACGGATGCTCTGACTCCTTCAAGCACCCTTTGTGAAAACAGTGTCTCGGAACTACTGACGCCGACCAAAGCGGAATGGAACGTACACCCTGACGCTGACTTCTTTGGGCAGGAGGAAGAAACCCAGTTTGGATTCTCCAACCCAGTGGGAAACCATGGCTGTCAGAAAGAAACAGATCTGATCACAGTGACTGGCAGCTCATTTTTGGTATGAACTCACTATTCATTCATTCCTCGCCACGTGGCTTACTTTTATTAATTGTGCTCATTTTCCAGGATGTTCTGGACTCAATGTGTAACTGCATTTCTTCTTCTTCTTTTTTTTTCTTTCTTTCTTTCTTTAAACAGGTTTGAAAAAGAACAGAGCCCCAGGCTACACGTTTGGCGGTTTCCAATGCTGATCTGGAGTCTGGAACTGATGAGTTGTGTGGCCCTGAGCAAGTCACTTAACCTGTCTGAGCCTTAATGTCCTTATTTATAAAATGAGGTGGTTTGAATAGAGTGTTTCTGAGGT